>NC_057721.1:58881486-59063939 GCF_004010195.1 Chiloscyllium plagiosum | reverse complement strand
TCCACTCCACCCTCTCCTCCCTGACCTATCACCTTCATCTCCTCCCCCACTCACCTATTGTACTCTATGCTACTTTCTCCCCACTCCCACCCTCCTCTAACCTATCGCTCCACGCTTCAGGCTCTTTGCCTATATTCCTGATGAAGGGCTTTTGCCCGAAACGTCGATTTTTCTGCTCATCGAATGCTGCCTGAATTGCTGTGCTCTTCCAGCAACACTGATCCAGAATCTGGTTTCCAGCATCTACAGTCATTGTTTTTACCAAGAAAAAACTGTTCTCAACCAGAGGACAGAGTTAGCAATAGAACCCAAGGGGTCATGAGAAAAGAAATTTATGTGTGCAGCAAGTAATTAGAATCCAGAAAGTGCTTCCTGTGTGTGTGTTGGCACAGATTCAGTTACAAAAAGCTGAATATAGGGTTCTTAGGGGGCTTGAGAGAGTAAATGCAGAGAGGATATTTGCCCTCATGGGAAAGTCTAGGACCAGAGGGTGCAGTCTCTGAATAAAGCTGTGTCAATTTAATGCTAAGAGGAGGAGCAATTTCTCCTCTAAGCATTGAGAGTCTTCAGAATTCCTTGCTATTGAGAACTGTGGGGGCAGAGTCATTGTGTATATTTCAGGCCAAGAAAGATAAATTCTTGATCAGTTGAGAATCAACAGCAGGAAGCTTGAAATTATTTTTTATTCCTTCACAGGATGATGGCATTGCTGGCTAGGCCAGCAATAATTGCCCATCCCTAACTGCCTTTACGAGTTAACCACATTGTTGTGGGCCTGCAGTCACATGTAGGCCAGACCAAGTAAATATAGCAGTTTTCTTCTCAAAAGACGTCAGTGAACCATGAGGAATGATCCTATTGATTGGCAGAGCTTTAATTGCTGGTCTACCATAAGTTGGCTGATTTCAGTTGGGAAGCAATGGAACATACAAAACAGTTGGTCTGTTTTCCCAAGTGTAGGGCAAGTCTATAGCCTATTGAATGATTCGTACAGTGTGTGTATGTATCCAGACACTGATTGTGAATAAAATTAAGCTCGGTTGTTTACCTTCCACAATTGAATGTATGCACGAAATACTGAGGCCATGGGTAAGAAGCAGGAGCGTTTTTGGAACCTTATCCAGACACAAGCCACTTAAATGAAATTTGGGGAGAGGAAGCAGATAATGTAGAATCTGGTCAATGAATGGTGTATTTTATTTCATTTCTTACAGCATATTGACAAGCAGCTGAAGCTTTCAGCTGCGGCTTTTCTTGATGGTCCTGATGGCTGCCAGGTTGATGTGTCCAAAAAGGAAGTTCGCTTAAGCCAGATTTTCAAATGGTACAAGATTGACTTTGGCGGAACAGATGAAAAGGTAAAGAAATAGTCACATGAACTTCACTCTTGTTGTACACAAGTGAAAATAAACTAATGAGTCTTTTTATAACACTATGTTTTAAGGCACTGTACTGGATTTTTATTCTGAGGCAGAAAGGGGGCTGGATTGAAATCGGGGAAATTCAAAAGAATTGACAACTCTGTGTTTCCAGCAGATCCTGATTGACTTTTTTTTGTTGTCTCCGAGCCCCAGCCAGTCAGTGAGTCTGAGAGGTTGGCTAGATGTCAGGCAAGTAGGCAGCCAGGGAGGGAAGTGGATGGAGAGAGTTGTGGGGATCAGAAGCCTCATGTGGGAGGTTCCTGCAGGGATGGAGGTCTTGGTTCCTCAATCTTGATAGGTGGGTGAAACAAGAACATTGGATCCACCAAGTAAGAGGAAAAAAACTCAGCATTTACACCCAGCAGCCCTTATCTTTTAGATGTCAGGTTTCCTCTCAGGAACCAGACCAGCGAACATTAAATTTCAAATCATCCATTAATGTGAGGTTCTTCCTGCTTCATAATATTTTAAAAAATTTCAGATTACTTCCTGGAAGTAGGTTGGTTGCCCTTGGCCTCCAATTTTTCACACTCACGTTGCCTATCATAATCTGAAAACACGATAGATTCCACATGTACACTAACAATTACAGCTCTTCTACTCCACCAGCACCTTTTAACTGCTCTGCCTGTAGTTCATCACAACGCTTGATAACATCAAGTATGGAATGAGTAGAAATTTCTTCCAATAGAAGTTCTGGAAGACTGAAGATATTGCCATTAGTCCTTACCGCGGACTTCATTCCATCAGTTTTTGAATGAACTACCACCACACGTTTGCACCATCAGTAAGACTGCCTACCTTCACCTCTGGAAAATCATTTAATTCTTTGGTTCATCTGATGTAAAAACAGTCACCCTTATTAGCTCTAGAGTTAAATATTCCAATACCATTATAGTGGCCTCCCATTTTCCACCTTGCCTAAACTTAAACTTGTCCAAACTCTCTTGTGTCTGCATTGTTACTTGCAACATTCACCCATCATTCATGCATAACGAAATATTTAAATGGAGAAACGCTTCAGAAAGCCACAGAACAGAGGGATTTGAGAGTCTTCATTCATGAATTATGATAAGCTGGCATCCAAGTTCAGTGGGTAATAGGGAAGGCAAGTGGAACGGTGCCCTTTATGTGGAGCATAAAAGTCAGGAGACTTTGCTAAAACTGTACAAGCACTAGTCAGATCTCAGTTGTGAACAGTTTTTGGCTGTTTGTCTCTGAAAGGATATACTGACATTGGAGACAGTTCAGAGAAGATTCGCTAGATTGTTATCAGATATGGAGGGGCGGTCTGAGTAGAAGTTGAGTAGATTGGGCCTGTACTCATTGGAATAGAGGGGTGACTTTATTGAAACATTTAGGATTTTTAAAGGACCTGACAGGAAAGTTGTTTCCCTTCACTGGGAGAGTCTAGGACAAAAGCATTTAAGCTCAGAATATGGTGTCATATGTTGAAGATAGAGACGAGGAATCTTCTCCAGGAGGATACTATATTTGTGGAATTCTTTACGACAGAGGCCTGTGAAGACTGGGTCATTATGTATATTTAAAGTTGAGATAGACAGATTATTAATCAGTAAAGGATTTAAAGGTTATGGGGAAAAGGCAGAAAAGTGGAGTTGAGTTTGGGGCGGCATGGTGGCTCAGTGGTTAGCACTGCTGCCTCCCAGCACCAAGGACCCAGGTTCAATTCCCACATTGTCTGTGTAGAGTTTGCACATTCTCCGTGTGGGTTTCCTCCGGGTGCTCCGGTTTCATCCCACAGTCCAAAGATATGCAGATCAGGTGAATTGGTCATGCTAAATTGCCCATAGTGTTAGCTGCATTAGTCAGGGGTAAATACAGGGTAGTGGAATGGGTCTGGGTTACTCTTCAGAGGGTCGGTGTGGACTTCTGGGGCCAAAGGGCCTGTATCCATACAGTAGGGAATCGAATCTAATTCGGCAAAAGTGAGGACTGCAGATGCTGGAGATCAGAGTCTAGATTAGAGTGGTGCTGGAAAAGCACAGCAGGTCAGGCAGCTTCCGAGGAGCAGGAAAATTGACGTTTCGTTCAGGGATGAAGGCAGGGAGTCTTCGAGGGGGAAGAGATAAATGGGAGGGGAGAAGGTAGCCAAGAGAACAATAGCTGGATGGAGGTGGGGGTGAAGGTGATAGGTCAAAGAGGTGGGTGGAGTGGATAGGTGGGAAGGAAGATTGGCAGGTAGGACAGGACATGAGGATGGTGCTGAGCTGGAAGGTTAGGTGGCGAGGGAATGAGGAAACTGATGAAGTCCACATTGATGCCTTGGGGTTAAAGTGTTCCGATGTAGAAGATGAGGCTTTCTTCCTCGAGGACACCTTGAGAATGTAATTCCGGCATTTACATATTAAAGAACCTAAACCACCATATTCCATTCTAAAAGATGAAACATTTAATCTAAACTTGTTTAAGATCAAGTTGCTTGATATTTAACTAAAGTTGTTTAATATATCATTACAACTCCATGACACTGTCACCCTTTTGCTATACATTCTGTGTTGTATGGTGATGTTCCACAACCACCTGACGTAGAGGCAGCGCTTCGAAGCTAGTGCTTCCAAGTAAACCTTTTTGGACTATAACCTGGTGTTGTGTGAGGTTCACATGTGGCATTCAAGAGGGCATTGGATGATTATACAGATAGAAAGTTTGTGCAAGGGTATGGGAAAAAAAAGCAGGAGATTAGCACTGGGTAATGATGCTTTATTTGAAGAGCTGGTGTAGGCAGAAATGGTCGTCTTCTATACCTTAACAACTCGGTGAAGAATGCATGTGACTTAACATAAATATCCTGATCAGCTGCCTGTAGAGGTCATTACTGAACGTTCACAAAGTTGAGCTTTATCATACAGAAACAGATGGTCAGCTCAGAAGACGTGTCAGCCTAGAAGATTAGTTTTCCAGTTTATAGAAATCCCAAGACTCCAAGGGTTTGTTAGTTTGTAGCAGTTTTCAGGCCATCAAACCTAGGAAAAAACGTCTTAAGCTGATGCACGAGTCAGTGAGGAAAAACTGGGAGGAGTGATTTGAGTGAGAAATTAAAGAGTTAAAATAGGAGTGATACTTCACTGAACTTGAGTAATTAATGGATGTTGTTGGAAGAAGATTCAAATCTTAATATTTGTTCTTGAAATTAAGATGTTTCTAAATTCTCTGAAAAAATATTGGTTTGTTTATTTTACAAACCTGTATTCTTTTGTTTAAAAAAAAGTGAATATATTCAGTGGCCATTGAAGCTAACTAAACCCTAAAACTTATTATTTATCAAGTAATATTGAGATCTAAATTGTTCAGTATTTTCATCTGCAGGGACTATTAGAACATGAACTTCTCTTGACAAAGCCTTATTTTGAGAGTCAGGGCCAAATTTTGTCTGATAAAGTGCCTGTAAAGCAGGGACTGTTTAACTATAATAAAGTCATTGTAGAAATGCCAATTTTTGAGCTGCTGCGTTGTCAAATATAAAATGAACAAACCTTTAGCACAATTAGATAGAGAATTTTCCCAGTCTTCACCCTCAATTTCAGAACTTGCAAAGAAATAAAATTGCAGGTTATTCATCTGTCTGTAAAATCAGCTGTGTAAATTAACAGCTATGTCATACACTATTAAGGCAATCGATTGGATAAGTAGTACTTTGGGATGACCTGTGGTGATAAGGTACTATATAATACACTGATGGTGAATGATCATCACCTTTCTTAGAAGGCTAAATCATACTTTGCATTCTTCAGTATAATAAATAATTTTATTCAATTTGAAGGTAAATATTTAGTTTAACATATTTGCACTTTGTCCCTTTGTACAGCTATTGAATTGGGTATTGGAGTATCTAGGGGAATCACCAAAGAAGAAAGTACTAAAAGAACTCCAGGCTCAAGGGGACATCAGAGTTACATATCTTCCATATGACTGGTCTTCAAATGCTAAAGACTGATGACAGGTAGAAGTGGAAGTTACTGACTGCCTGCAATGCAGCCCAAGCAACCCATTGCATATTCTCTGTACGCCTTCCAAAATAGTAACCAAAGCTCTTTTGAATAGAAATTTTAATATAAATTTCTATGAATAACGTGGAATTGATTGCGTGACAACTTTGCTCCCAGATTCAAGCATGGTCACTAACAATTTTATGATTTTTTTGCAAGGTTTGTATTTTCTTTTCTGAAAGGGAATCTTTTCACTTTATTTTCTCTTAGTGGGGTCTGATCTGAAATTGCATCTTTTATTCAAAAAGATAGTCTGTTCCATTTGCATTATTACTATTCTCTCCAAAGAATGTGAATGGGAACATAGACACTGTTAATTGCCCTTTAATAATTGTTTTTCAACTATCAAAGGTTGTAAGGGATGAATTATAATTTAAGTATTGTTTTTCTACAAGCTTGTTTTCGGAATCAAAATAAAGTCATTGCAAAGCAATATCTAGTTCCTGACCATTTTTTTAAACTGATTAAAAAGCCTTCTAAGCCTGATTGGATTTCCTGTCCAAGTTCTTATACATACCCATGGAAGTGTGTACTTAGTATATTCGCCTTATAGGTGGCACGGTGGTTAGCACTGCTGCCTCACACCGCCAGAGACCCGGGTTCAATTCCCACCTCAGGCGACTATCTGTGTGGAGTTTGCACATTCTCCCAGTGTCTGTGGGTTTCCTCCGGGTGTTCCGGTTTCCTCCCACAGTCCAAAAAATGTGCCATGGCTATGCTAAATTGCTCGTAGTGTTAGATGAAGGGGTAAATGTAGGGGAATGGGTCTGAGTGGGTTCCTCTTCAGAGGGTCGCTGTGGACTTGTTGGGCCAAAGGGCCTATTTCCATACCAAGTAATCTAAAGAAACCTCAGCAAAAGGTTGGATGTGTTGCTCAAAGATGCTGATACAGCACCTTGGTTTTGTTTTTAGTTCCTTCAACATAACATTGTTCTTCATGGCTTTGCAAAATGATTTGAAATGTGCACTCTGTCAGAGAAAGCAACATTTGTGTGGGTGACCAAGAATTTGGTCAGTTAGTTTTAAAGAACAGGTGGGAGCTAGGGCAGGGAATTGCAGTACAGGTGAGCAGGAGAGGTTTTACATGTAGGGAGACAAAATCATAGATAGGTTTAAATTTGTATTTTCAAGGACTAGGTATTTTTAGTGTGATCACTAGAAATGATGAACCTTTTGCACAAAATGTTAATGTTTAGCAGAAATGAAGATTCAAGACTGAGACACAAATGTAATGTTGTAATTTATGGAGATAAAGTATGGATCTGTATGTCAGCAGTATAGAGGAAGAAATTGCACCGGTTTAGTAACTGGTCTTTTGTGATGGAAATTACATTAACTGGGAAGTTAACTCAATCACATTTCTTTGTGAATAAATAAGATTGCAGAATTTGGATGCAAATGCAAACCAACCATTCATGATTGACAGAATGAGGTTGCAGGGCTAAGTGGTCTACTTCTGCACCTAATCCATTTGTTCATGAGTTACTTAGAATGCCAAGGTTAGAGCAGTCAGCTTTAACCAGAGATTGTGACCAAAGGGGATGATAAAATCAATGCCAAAAGCACAAAGTACATAACACGGATCCAACAAAAAACGTAAGTATGATTGCTCAAGATATTGGGATTCTTTATTGAAATGGTGTAAATTAAAATAAGTTGGGAATTTGGAAGTGAAAGCAACAGTGATCTCAGGGCCTCACTTGTAAATTGTGTAGTACGTTCAGCAAATATTGTTGGAGAAAGTGCTGTAATGTTTGGCAAACATGGAATTTTTCAGGGTCCTGGATCGTAGTGTAGGAAGAAAGCAAACATGTATGTATTATATTTCTTGTATCTACACAGAAAGGTGTCAGAGAAATAGGTTGTTTTGTGATGGATTGTACAGAGATAATGGTTCTGGCCAATCCCAACCCTCTAAAGCCTGGCCCAAGGTGCAACTAGAACAGAATACACTCTTGCCTGGATGAGTGCAGCTCCAACAATACAAGAAGCTTAATAAAATCCAGAACAAAGTAGGTCACTAGCTCGGATCTCCATCTATCATCTACAACTTCACTCCCTTTGTCACCGGTACAGTGGGAGCAGTGCATATGGTCCACAAGATGCACTTCAAGTCACCAACATCTCCTTCCAAACCTGTGATGTCCACTATTCAAAAAGACAAGGCCACCACATACTACCTGCAAGTTCATCTCTAAGACACACACCATCCTGACTTAGAACTATATCACCTGGATGTAGGTTTGCTCGCTGAGCTGGAAGGTTCATTTTCAGACATTTCGTCACCATATTAGGTAACATCTTCAGTGAGCCTCTGGACGAAGCACTGCTGATGATTCCTGCTTTCTATTTATATATTTGGGTTGTGATGTCACTTCCTGTGGTGATCATTTCCTGTTCTTTTTCTCAGGTGGTTGTAAATGGGGTCCAAGTCTAACAACAAACACATTGAGTTCCGGTTGGAATGCCATGCTTCTAGGAATTCCCGTGCGTGTCTCTTCTGTGTTCCAGCCACAAAACATGACCCTCTCCCACTAGTATTCTTACATACAGATGAGGAAGGACACCACTTCGACTGGGACAACACATCCATCCTAGGACAAGCCAAACAGAGAGAGACACACGAGAATTCCTAGAAGCATGGCATTCTAAACGGAACTCGATCAACAAAAGTCTTGGACCCCATTTACCACTCCCTGAGAAAAAGAACAGGAAATGACATCACCAACCCAAAGAAACCCAAACATATAAATAGAAAGCAGGAATCATCAGCAGTGCTTCGTCTGGAAGCTCATTGTGAAGATGTTACCTAGAATGGTGAGGAAACGTCTGAAAATGAACCTTTCAACTCAGCGAGCAAACTTACATCCAGAATCTCAACCTGAGCTACTTCTCAAAACTATATCACCATTCATTGAATTGTCAGTAAGACACTGCGTGTGTCCATGTCAGACCCCAGTGATAGAACAAGGTGACTCAACATCACCTTGAAGGCAAGTAGGAATGGATAACAAAATGATGGCCCAACCCATGACACCGAATTCTTGTGAATGAATAATTTTTAAAAAACACTAGTATTTCCACCTTCAGTTTCATAGATCCCAAACTCTGGGATTCGCTCTTAAATCTCTCAATTTTATTTTCCTGTTAAGACATTCCTTTAACTCTCTTTTGACCAAGCTTTTGGTCACCTGAGATAATACTTCCTTTTGTTGCTCAGTGTCATATTTTATATGATAATGTTGATGTGAGATGCTCTGAAATGTTTCATATATTAAAGTTGTGATATGAATAATTAGCAGTAGTTATCCAATTAAACTTTATTATTTGGTTTGTTTAAGGTAAATCACTTTGCTATGACCAAGCAAGAATTCTCAATTCTAATTCTAAACACACCCCAGGTAAGATAGCATCTGTGGGAAAAGAATGAGTTAAGATTTCAAGTCATGCATGACCTTTCTTCACATTTTGGACAGCTACCCAGAACATTACCTTTGGTCCTGTCTCCACTTTCCAAATACTTCCTAAATATTTTCAGTGTTTGTGCTCATGGTTTTAGTATATCTATGTTTGTATGTTGGACCTTAAAATTCCCAATAATGTCTTCCCCTCCCCAAATAAGGTTATAGGTAAGACCATAAAATACAGGAGCAGAATGAGGCCATTTGGCCCATCAAGTTACTCCTTAATTCCATCATGGTTGATATGTTTCTCAAACTCATTCTCCTGCTTTCTCCCTGTAACCATTGATCCCCTTATTAATCAAGAACCTACCTATCTCTGTCTTAAATACTCTTGACCTCCACAGCCTTCTGCATCAATGAGTTCCACAGATTAACCACCTTGTGACTGAACAAATTTCTCATCTTAATTCATCCCTTCAAAGGGTCATCTTTGGGTCCTAGTCTGCCCTACGTTTGGGGACATCTTTTCCACATCCATTCTATCCAGGCCTCTCAGTATTTTAAGTTTAAATCAGGCTTCCCCCAACCCCCTCACAATTCCTTATGAATTCCAAGAGCAGATCCAGCATTTTCTGCTCCTTATATGACAAGCCCTTTAACCCTGGGATTCTTCTTACTAACTTCCTCCAATGCCAGCTCATCCGTCCTTAGATACATCGTGCACAACTTCTCAAAATATTCCAAATGCAGTCTGACCAGCAGTTCATCTTTACACTTGTACTCCAGCCTTGGAAGCATTACAGAAATAAAAATAAGTAACATTAACATTGTGAATGGCAAATAGAGTTTAAAAAGACAGATCTAAAATGTGTGTGTCTCAGGCATTATTAAAGAGATCCTTGTATCAGTTTAAACATTACTTACTCAGGATGTCGCTGATACACACTTTGTGTATTCAGAAGATATAAACATAAGATAGCCATCATTACTTTGAATCTTTTTAGCAGTTCATTGCTTGTTAGAAGCATGACCCAGTGCTTTACAGATTGAGGTGCTAGATAACAGGCACTAAAGAGTAGGATTTTCTGTCATCCTGAAACTGAGCATAGTGTTCAACATTATCAGCCAAACCCTGCTGAGGCATGTCCCACATGCATTTCCTGTTCCTTCAAGGGCTGCTGACAGGCTCCAGTGTCAATATACGGACTGTGCAGGTGACAAAAATGGACTAGTATCAGTATAGCCACTGTTGTTACATTTACCAATGTGCATGTGTGGTCAGGGCAAGGTTGGAACAGTTAGAAAGAAGCAAAAGGAAAAAAAAAATCAGGTGAAGAATAAGATTTTATTAACGACTGCACCAGAAATGGAGGATAATGCAGTGACAGTTCACAATCACAATGTAAAAATTTTGTGGGCCCTTAAACTTCTCAAACTCCTTGTTGTAAATCCAGTCTTGAAAAGGACATTCAAGTATCTGTCTGGTTTCATACAACATTGATAATCTCATGGTCACCATTGTAGCTTTTTTTAAAAAAAAAAATTTTTGATTTAACTAACTGCATTTAAATTCCCTGGCCGTCATGGTGGAATGTGAATTTGGATCATTCATCCAGGCCTTACTAGTCCAATAACATAAGCACTTTGCCATTGTACCCCCTGGTGGTAGAAATGGTGTTGTGAAAGTCATGGATTAGTTTATCGAGCTGGTGTGCTTTTCTGCAAATGTTTTGTCGTCTCGCTAGGTGATATCATCAGTGCATCTTTGACAAGGTGTTGGTGGTATTTCCTGCCTAGTGTGCATATGTCTAGTGTGGGGTGCTGGAAAAGCACAGCAGGTCAGACAGCATCAGAAGAGCAGGAGAGTCGATGTTTCAGGCAAAAGCACAATCTGACGAAGGGCTTTTGCCCGAAACATCGACTGTCATGCTCCTCGGATGCTGCCTGACCTGCTGTGCTTTTCCAGCACCACAGACTCAACTCCAATTGCCAGCATCTGCAATCCTCACTTTCACCTGGTGTTTTTTGTTAGTTCTTACAATTCTGTATCTGAGTGGTTTATATACAGGGTCCAGTTCAACATGTAAATTAATTGAGTTCCATTTATAGTGCCAGGCATAAAGAAACTCTCTGGCATTCTCTGTTTTGCCTGTGCTATGATGGTTACATAGTCCCAGTTGAATTTGTGTCCTTCATTGTCTGTGTTTAATGAGAGTGTGCTGGTCGTATCGGGCAGTGGCAAGCTGATGTTCGTGCACTCATATGGTCAGTTTTCTTTCCGTTTGCCCTGTGTAGTGTTTTTCACTGTGTATACCGGAAGAACACCTATACCAACCAGATACTGAACTATAACAGCAACTACCTAGACGCACAAACGGAGCTGCATGAGGACATTATTTAAATGGGCAAGGACACACTGCAGCAACTAGGAACTCCAGAAGACAGAACAGGAACACTAATTCAAAGGATTTAAATGAAACAGGTGTCCTAAGAGCACTGTCCTCTGGAACCTATGAGACAAACCCAAAGATGAAAACACTACACAACCACACAATAACGACCATACCATACATCAAAGACATATCAGAAATAACTACTTGACTATTCAGACCCCTGGGAATTTTACTAGCCCACAAACCAGTAAACACATTCCACCCCAGCTCCTCACAAAGTTTAAAGACCCAACACCTACATCCAACAGGACAAACGTTACCTACAAGATACCCTGCAAAGACTGTGAAAAACACTACACAGGACAAACAAGTAGAAAACTGACCATATGAGTGCACGAACATCAGCTTGCCACTGCCAGACACGATCAGCACATGCTCGGACAAAGTAGGACACAAATTAAACTGCAATGATTGAATTATAGGCAAAACAGACATACCAGAGAATTCCTTTAAGCCTGGCACTCCAACTGGAACTCAATCAATAGATACATTGAACTGGACCCCATATACAAACCATTCAGATACAGAAGCAGAAGAAACAACAGAGATACCTCTGAACACCTTATCAAAATTGTACGATGATATCACCTAGCGAGATGATGCAACATTTGCAGAAAAACACGCCAGCTCAGCGAATGAATCCTTGACTTCATTCCACAACCCAAGCTACAAATCTTCTCAAGAATGATGTTAATTTAGTAAATGTAGATAGAATCATAGAGATGTACAGCATGGAAATAGATCCTTCAGTTCAAATCGTATTAATGAAGTATCCATGTAGCAAGGTCGAAACAGAAGAATGGGAATTGGGACAAACTTATGACAAAGGTCCTGTCCAGCACATTGGAGAGAAATCCTCAGTCGATGACAAGAGAAAACTCTTAAGAA
Source organism: Chiloscyllium plagiosum (assembly GCF_004010195.1). Taxonomy (NCBI): domain Eukaryota; kingdom Metazoa; phylum Chordata; class Chondrichthyes; order Orectolobiformes; family Hemiscylliidae; genus Chiloscyllium; species Chiloscyllium plagiosum. The sequence continues at coordinate 59,051,763 of NC_057721.1, read as the reverse complement.
ATTCCGATGAGAGATTATAACCAAAATAAAGAGGAAAAAAGAATTTGACTTGTTTAAAGCTTGTTTAAAGTGAAATATTGAGCAGTTCCTATTTTCTTTTTTTGTGTGTGTGGGGGTGGGGGGAAGAGAGAGAGAGAGAGAGAGGGAGGAGGGGAGCATAGGCAGAATAAAGCTAACTTAATTAACACTCCTACACATACAGTCATAGCCAGCACAGACTTCAATTAAGGCTGAGCAGCTCTCACCACCAGATCCTGGTCAGAATAAGTTACACTTACTCTCAAACTTACTTTTAGTTCTCAGCAAGTCTTGGCACAAGTTGCTGTCTAGGTTACTGAGTGCTTCACAGGAGGTCTTGAATTGTTCGCAGTTTATTTTGTAGCATCCTGTGTGGACAGTGTCTAAATTGTCATTAATGAAGTTTTGGCCATTAGATTTGTCAAATCCATGGCTAATGCATTCTGCAGAGATGTTATAAAACATAGTAGGGGACTGTGAAGGGTCGGGTTCAGATCCTGGACTGACGTACGCAGTGGAAATTGGTAATCACTCCTGCTTTCTTTTGACATCACAAGCAGCAGGTCCTAAAATTAAAGTCTTATCCATTGGTGTCATTTAGTAAGTTTGGTTCTTTTAGACCTCCATGGAAATCATAAAATGGAACATTTCAAAAGTAAACGTGTTCCCTTTTGAGGGGCACACGATTATGAGCAATATTTAGGAAATGATCAGTCACAATAATTTTGAGGTTTTAAAAGATCATTTCATCGGATGCAAGCATCACTGGTTCGGCCATCATTTGTTGCTCATCTCTAATTATCTCAGAGTTGGTGGTAAAGAGCTTCTTTGAACTGCACAACATCAGTAGGTAACCTGTAGTGTTGTTGGGGAGCTCTGGGGTTTTGATCTGGTGACTGTAGAGGAAAGGCAAAGTATTCTAACTTGGAGTTTTGCATGATTGGAGGGGAATTTGCATCTAAGGACTTTTCTTTAGATGGAGGAGTTTGTGTCTTTGTAAGTTATTGCCACAGCAGCCTGCTGAGTTCTTGCAGTAAATCAAATGTATACACATTACAGATAAGATACATAGGTTATGGAGAGGTAAATGTTTAAATTAGCAAATAGGGTGCTAAACAAGCAAATTATTTTGTTCTAGATTATATTGAGCTTCTTGAATGTTGCTGGACAAATGGAGAACATACTATTTCATTCCTGACTGACGCCTCATAGATGGTTGTTAGACTTTAAAAAGTCAATCAAGTTACTCACCACAATACCCGAATGCTGACCTAATCTTGGAGCCATTCAATTTATATTGATAGACAACAGTAAACCCAAGATGTTCATGTGGGGAAATTCAATGATTGCAATGGTGTTTGGATCAGGGAATATCGTTGGAGATATTCATTATGTACTATTTGTGTGCCTCAATCACTTGCCACTTATAAGCCCAACCCACAATATTATCCCAGCTCTTGTTGCACATGCATTTTGAAGTGATCCACACCCAAGTTGGAAATAATACTAAACCAATAATTCAGTGACTATCCCCACTTCTGACCTTATAATAGAGGAAGGTCATTAATGAAGGTGTTGAACCTAGGACTCTATGCTGGGGAATTCTTGCCAGTGTGCTGGAACTAAAATTATTGTATTTAACAAGCATTAGCCCTTGGGCTTGAATGACTTCATGACCAGATGCACCCTTTATTCCCAATGCCTTAAATTTTGCCATGTCTGCTTGATGCTTATAGTCTGTCTTTCAATGTAACACTGCCTTTTATCAGTGTTTAATGATAGACAAGAGAATCAAGTTATTGGGGGGAGGTAGGAACTGTGGAATTAAAACCATAAACAGTTCAGTCATCGTCTTAGTGAATGGCACAATATGATCAAAGGGCCAAATGGCCTATTCTGGCAGCCAAGTCCAATGCTGCTGCACCAAACGCTGCCTTTCTGTTAGGGGTGGTCACGCACCTGACCTCTTCCTTCCATATTTGAACCAAGACTGTATTGGTGTCAGGAAACCTAGTGGAAGACAAACTAAGGGTCAATGAGTGGATGACTGCTATGTTAGTGTCACTTGAAAGCGCTATCAATGATACATTCCATCATTCAGGCAATGATCAAGTCCAGTGACAGATCATTAGTAGGATTTAATTTGCTCCTTTTCTTTGTGGTGTATGCTAATGTAGCAGCTGTAATGAAACAACCTATTGGAGAACAAGCCCTAGCACAACAGCCAGGATGCTAATGGGGTTCATATAACTTTTCCTGTATTCAATGCTATCTTCGTGAACCCTGACCATAAAATTTCTTTCCTATTAGTATCAAGTTTCGAAGTAGACAAATAAAATTCCAGGTGAAAATATTTCTAATATATAGAAATATTAGCACTGCGCTGGAGTAACCAGCAGCATTAGTGTATTCTGGCTCATTTGATTTGATTTGATTTATTGTTATCACATGTACCAAAGTACAGTGAAAAGTTCTGTTTTGCAAACACAACATACAAGTACATACATAACAAAGGGTTACTCATGTATGCTATATTTTAGTGCATAAATCCTAATAATCTTTTATGAAAATAAATTCTTGAATTCCTTTTGCTTCCAAAATAATTGGTTTTGTATCTTTTTGTAATAGACCATTTGGAAAAGAACCTTTTCAGTCACATTCAAAATTATGAAAAGAATTGCATGTTCTATTCCGATAACATTTTATGGGCAAGTTTCACCACAGATTTACCTTCCCTTGTAGCAATTTTCTAAATGTTCATGATTGGAACACCCTTGGCCCCAATTCTAATCACCTTATTTTGCAGGACTGAAATGTCACTTTGATCAAAATGAAGGACATGATTATTGAATTTATGCCATCAGTTTCCCCAGTGTCTTGATCTTAATTGCTATGCAACATGGGAATAAAAGTAAAAATCTTAATTTCAGCCTGGTTTCACAAGAATTGTTCATTTAGACAATGAGGGGAGAAGTATAAAAGCAGGTCATCAATCCCAGTTGCTTTGCTCAGTAAATAATTATTTTTCAGAAGGAGAGTGGGAAAGAGAGCACTTTTATATTAAGCCAGCTGCTAACCCACTATTGATCACAGACCACAATGCAATGTACTTACCCACTCACTGTGCAGTTGGATTTTGGGAAATGTAATACATACAAATGGAGACAACAGTGATTTTTAATCAGTAAATTCAGGCAATGTACAAAAACCTAAATTTTTTGAATCATGTTTTCAGAACTGCATCAAAATTAAACTCTAGACCATATTCATCAAAATGACTGCTGTTCCTTTATGGCTCAGCTTGAGCTTTATATTAACAAGCATAAAGGTAGAATAATGTACAATGTTCAACAAGAAGCACAAAATGTAGAACTTGCCAAACCAAATTTTAAATAGTTCCATTACAAATAATCAATAGTGAAAAGTGCAAAAGTTAACATTTCAAAGTGTATTTAATCTTCCATGGAATTTTCTTCCAATCTCAGTTTAAAAATACAAGAAAAAATTGATACCACATAAGGCTTTCCTCCCTTAGTTATCAGTGCCTTTTTCAATAAGGAAAAGAAATAAATAGTTCTTTAAAAGGAGCTTTTTTGAATTATCGCAAAACTAAGAGGAAAATTAATGCTGTGATGGAAAATCCCAGAAAAATGACCTGAGAATGACAATTGCACTTTAAAGTGCTTTAAATGAAGAACTGAACTGCTGCTTGTTTAATGCACAGGTGGGCAATTTACAATCGTTAATTGTTTGCATTCTTCCAAGCAGCATTGCATGTACAAGGTATCTGCATATTACTCGTAAATTTTAGTAGACATGTTGTTCATAGTTTTTACTTCCTCTTAAGGACTAGGTTTGTAGGAAACCTTAGTTAATAAATCAGATTGCAAAAATTAAAAATATTTTCCAATGTACATTTTCCTACTTAAAACAGTAGTTTTATATTATTTTGTTACAGGACACAACAGTAACTGTCAACAGATACATCATATCCTTAAATAGTGTAATGCACTACTTAGGAATTTGTAATTTGTTTCATTGTGCCTTTATCCACCGGTCATTTACTATCTTACCTAAGATATAGCTACTTTATTCAGGACTGGCAATTAATTCAACAGGAACATTTTCTAGGTTGTTTTAATGCACAGATGTTAAAACTGGACAACACTGAAAACTTATGCAATGTGATAACAGGAAAAGGCCCAAATATAAAATTAGATGCATGGATATCTAATCCAATTATTTAATTCTGTCAAGATTTATGACAGATTGAAATGGCATCTGCTGCCTTACTACAAGTTATTACAAGCTTTCACCTGGGCTCAACCATGCTTCCAATTTCATTCATTCATCTGACTTGATATTTCCTATTAAGGTTTCATTCCTACATTGCAAAGTCCAGCTATTAAATTGGTACTCCTATCTAAAAATCAGTAATCAGAAATTAGTTCCCTCATTCTTCCAACCTTGATCCTTTTGTCTTACATGCGTAAAGATCTCTTTAAAAACAAGGCAAAAATGCTGCTAAAAAGCAGAGCTCAACAGGCCAAATTGACCTTTATCCATACCTGATTTTTTTTAATGCAAGTGATCAATTTAGTGTTGTTAGAAAAATACTTTATCAAATTGCAAGCAATATTGATGACGCAAAAACCTAGTACTGATGGGTTCTACCACTCTAAAATGTTCAAATGTAAAAAGCCTGGTCTTCAAAAATTATTGGATTGCATGTAGTTTGTCAGACCATTAGGCCTGTTCAAGATGAATGGAAAACAAACTATAAATGACTGATGTAAGCTTCATAACAAGAAGCTATTAGAAAATAAAATTGTGCTGTACTGAAATTTATTACGTACAATTGTATGTTCATGTACCAGAGAATAAATTAAGAGGTGTGCTCTCAGTTTAACTTGTCATGGTGATCATCTTTCTAATTTTACATTGCTTCAATACTTGTGGTCACATATTTTGTCCAGAACTAAGCCTACGGGAGTGATAATTCCTCTACACTCACACAAAGCAGCAACTATGTGCATGTAATACTATTCATTAACAGACTAACCAACAAACAGTGACCTTGGTCCTGACTTTGAACTTTGCTGAGGCAAAGAACTTTCCTCAACAAGTAGAATGCTAACATTTATATTTCTTGCTCTTCTTGCTTGTGATTTATGGTTTATTTATACAACTTTAAAACTGAAAAAGCAAACTCCTTAAAATTATCTCACCTAACTTTCTGAAAAGGTTGACTTTCTTCAACAATTACCAGATCAAGGAATATTTAGCCAGCTGCTTGCATTGTTGCCTCATTTTCCAATCACAAATACAAGTTCCAAGACTAACCACCACACAGCAATACCATAGATGCAACAGTAGGCGATGAATTGTTATCATGGATACTTCATTATTATTTGCAGAGCAAACATCATTGATCAGAATTTAAAGCAAAATTATTAAATTTCTAATGGACAATTTAAAAGAAAATCAGCACTCTTTTGCAGTTAGTAATCTCCCTGCATTCAACATAAGGCATTTGAGCTGAGGGCCTGTTTGGCCAAGTAAGTTCTCAGTGTAAATTGAAGAAACTTGGTTTTTGCATATCACCTTCAGATGTATCATTATTGCTTTTCCCCCTCTCCCATTTCTTGTAATGCATGGATAGGAACACATTTAGCATTTGAGTTTTGTGGCAGTAAACTCATTTTTCTTGACTTCTGTAGCATTTTCAGAGATGTAAAGTGAAGGCCATCCATCACTGCTTTCCATTCAGATCAAGGCAATTTTAAATTTCACAGGTGACTACTGTCGGATTGTTACTCTTTCATTTTCATATTGGAAACAAACACCAATTAGGAGCAGAATGCTTGCATTTTCCTCTATAAATCAGTCCAATTTCACATAGGATTTTTTTTTTGAGTTAAGATGAACAAAATGTTCAGATTTGAAAAGCTCTGTCAAGAGCTATTTTAGTGCATTAGGACTAAACTTTCACACACTGCTTGAGGTAAACAAACATTCTGAACAAAAAACACTACATCATTAATGCAGCAGTCTTTTAAGTAGCTAAGCATTTTGCATGTTATACCAAAGTGCATGCTATTCTGAATGCCTTATAAAAGTAGAAAAACTGGGAGTCAGAGTCCAGTGTTTAACAATAACAGCCTTAATAATTGTAATATGTACAGTCAATATCCTCATTGTATCACAACAGAAGATAAATGCACCCAGAAAGAAAAAAAATCTTTATTATGCTAGTCAACTTTGAACTTCTTGTTCACCTCTCATTTCTTCAGCACACATTAAAGAGCAAAAACTCTTCAACATTGTGCTTGTTTTGGAAGACAATTGGGCATATACATCAGGAATTCCTCAAACTGTTACAATGAATAGATTTATACTCTTCACTGTGCTTAACTAACTTGGGTTTACCACACCTATCCTTAACAGCATTTACAATGGCTGACATGTTCCAGAAAAGATAATCGTTTGCTTGGGATGCAGGGTATTATTAATATGCAAATTGGCCAGCATGTTTCAAAAGAGAAACACCATTAAGTTATGAACCTCCAGAACATTCTGGTCAACTTTTGTCATTCTACCATTTGCCTCACGTTCAACTACATCTCCCCTTAACTTGCTGGTTTTGCACAACAATTGCCAGATTAAAACCTCTATTTCATTCGTGCTCATAATTAACAACCCAATGATTAATTCAACTTCACTCAAAATTTCTGCTCTCAATTTAAACCATTGAGCTTCAATCCTGCATGCAGTAGCTTCTTAGAGATTTAGACAAATTTTAAATTTAAATTATTTATTTTGCCCTCTTAATGCAATCTTTATTTCCTCACGTATCACTTTCTTCACCTGATTAGAGTCAATTCACATAAACATTTTCTACATTGCCACTTCACTTACTGATACATAAACTTTACTGAGTTAGATATACTCTCGTTCTGCTTTTGACTAAGTCCCTCACTGGTGCCCTGTTAAGAGTTCATATTTCCAGCAAGATACTACACAAATTATATTCAAACTGAAGGGGGCTGAAAAAAGTCGAACAGTGCAGGCTGTGAGATGCCATACTCCAACAAGATTTAGCCCACACATGTTTTCTGGTTCTCTCCTATTGTGCTGTTAGACTACTGCCCTTTTTGTAGTGCACTAAATTTCCAATTTGATGTGGCAGGACAAATGTTCATGCATTTATGTAGGTCTGCACTTCATATCCATTTCTACAATGTATCACAGATTTATCCACACTTTTCATGACTCTTCAGTGTAGGAGCACTTCGTGAATAAGTGCTACTGCTTTTAAATTTGGTGTCCATCTCAAACACATATGCTTGATATTTTGTCTTCTTTAACCTTTTCACTGTGCTGAACTTATAGACCTTACATGGCACTTGGATTAAGTTGAGATGAACTCTGTACAGTAAAATTGATATCCTAGTTTGACTTATCAATTGATATGTCAGAATGTCCATTCTTTTGCAAGGAACTCGTAGTAACCTGGAAGGCAGAAATGAACTATAATCATTCATTCATACTCATTTTACTTAAATTGAATCATAAAGATGGACATATACAGTATAATCTATAATTCAAATTAAGAGCCCATAGACTGGATAACTTGATTTTCCAATTAGAAGTCTAATTTTGCTAAGATAATGGTTCAACAAATGCAGAATGAATATCCCAAGTAATTAAAGTGAAAATCAATGACAGACACTAAACTAACATGGGAGATAGCTCTATGAACCAAAGCAAGTCTCATTTGTACATCAGATCCAGTTTCGAAAGAGATCTCAAAATATTTGTCCAGAGAAAGGCATTCATTTTGTTTCCTACAGTCAATTTGATTACATTTGTCAACTGCTCAGGGATGGGCAGGACTGGCAGCTTAATTTTCCAGGATACAAATGCTACAGGAAGGAGAAAAACGGAGGCGAGAGAGGAGGGGGAGTGGCATTTTTGATAAGGGATAGCATTACAGCTGTACTGAGGGAGGATATTCCCAGAAATACATCTAGGGAAATTATTTGGATGGAACTGAGAAATAAAAAAGGGATGATCACCTTATTCTGATTGCATTATAGACCCCCTAATAGTCAGAGGGAAATTGAGAAACAAATTTGTAAGGAGATTTCAGTTATCTGTAAGAATAATAGGGTGGTTATGGTGGGAGATTTTAATTTTCCAAACATAGACTGGGACTGCCATAGTGTTAAGGGTTTAGATGGAGAGGAATTTGTCAAGTGCGTACAAGACAATTTTCTGATTCAGTATGTGGATGTACCTACTAGAGAAGGTGCAAACCTTGACCCACTCTTGGGAAATAAGGCAGGGCAGGTGACTGAGGTGTCAGTGGGGAAGCACTTTGGGGCCAGCGACCATAATTCTACGAGATTAAAAATAGTGATGGAAAAGGATAGACCAGATCTAAGAGTTGTAGTTCTAAATTGGAGAAAAGGCAATTTTGATGGTATTAGGCAAGATCTTTCAAAAGCTGATTGGGGGCAAATGTTTGCAGGCAAAGGGACGGCTGGAAAATGGGAAGCCTTCAGAAATGAGATATCGAGAATCCACATTCTATATCTTCAATGTCCTTTTCCACAATAAAACTGATGCAAAATATTCGTTTAGTATCTCCCCCATTTTCTGCAGCTCCACACAAAGGCCGCCTTGCTGACTCTTGAGGGGCCTTATTCTCTCCCTACTTACCCTATTTCCTTAATGTATTTGTAAAATCCCTTTGGATTCTCCTTAATTCAATTTGCCAAAGCTATCTCATGTCCCCTTTTTGCCCTCCTGATTTCCCTCTTAAGTATACTCATACTCTAAGGATTCACTCTATCTATCCCTTCTATACCTGACATATACTTACTTCTTTTTCTTAACCAAACCCTCAATTTCTTTAATCATCCAGCATTTCCTATACCTACTAGTGGAGAGCAAAGAAAGTTACCTCAAATTACAACAGGATCTTGACCAGATGGGCCAATGGGCTGAGAAGTGGCAGATGGAGTTTAATTCAGATAAATGCGAGGTGCTGCATTTTGGGCAAGCAAATCTTAGCAGGACGTATACACTTTATGGTAAGGTCCTAGGGAATGTTGCTGAACAAAGAGACCTTGGAGTGCAGGTTCATAGCTCCTTGAAAGTGGAGTCGCAGGTAGATAGGATAGTAAAGGTAACATTTGGTATGCTTTCCTTTATCGGTCAGAGTATTGAGTTCGGGAGATGGGAGGTCATGTTGCGGCTTTACAGGACATTGGTTAGGCCACTGCTGGAATATTACATGCAATTCTGGTCTCCTTCCTATCGGAAAGATGTTGTGAAACTTGAAAGGGTTCAGAAAAGATTTACAAGGATGTTGCCAGGATTGGAGGATTTGAGCTATAGGGAGAGGCTGAACAGGCTGGGGCTGTTTTCTTTGGAGCATCGGAGGCTGAGGGGTGACCTTACAGAGGTTTACAAAATTATGAGGGGCATGGATAGGATAAATAGGCAAAGTCTTTTCCCTGGAGTGGGGGAGTCCAGAACTAGACGGCATAGGTTTAGGATGAGAGGGGAAAGATATAAAAGAGACCTAAGGAGCAACGTTTTCACGCAGAGTGGTACATGCATGAAATGAGCTGCCAGAGGAAATGGTGGAGGCTGGTACAATTGCAACATTTTAAGGGCTTTTGGATAGGTATATGAATAGGAAGGGTTTGGAGGGATATGGGCCGGGTGCTGGCAGGTGGGACTAGATTGGGTTGGGATATCTGGTCGGCATGGACGGGTTGGACCAAAGGGTCTGTTTCCGTGATGTACATCTCTATGACTCTATAGTTTATAGCAAGAATTACATTATCAAATTATTAAACTTTAGGCTAGCCAATGCAATTATGGGCTACCAGGGTTGGTACAAAATATTATGCAGCTTTTCTGCACTTACATGTAAAAATCTATGTGCAGTATGATTAAAAGTCACTTGACATCAGTGTAATTGATTTTTGGAAGTATGATACCATGCTCAATGACATTTATTGTGTCAAAAAAAAAACTTCCTGATTCAGATTTGTACTATACTTAATCAGACTTCTACTTACCAACAAAAAATCCCATCTGACTGACTCAGCAGAACTAAGTATGACGAATGGCTTCTGCTGGACTTATATCTGTGTAACGAAAGGACGAACAGGAGACGCAAGACACACTGGGAGTAAGCAGTCTGCTTGCTATTACTCCCACTGTTAGTGCTTTAAGCCAGTTTTATGTTTCAATATAGGAAAATATCATCTGCAGGAAACTTCACAACTTCCCATCATCAAGAAACATCACATCACTTTTAGCTCTGTAACCTACCTTTTCTTTTTATATATAATCTCTTTTAAGCCCTTTACAAGAGTTGCTTCAAATTAGACATTTCATAAAATACATAAATTTCCCATCAGGTCAGTCATTCAGAGCCCCCTTTGAAACAAAATTATGGATATACTCAATAACCAAGTTAATTATTCATACTTTGAGAACTTCAACCATTCCACTTACCTTAATCACTATCCGATTCCATAACAAAGAGCGGTCTACAATTGTCCCCGGTGCTGTGCCCGTCTAACGCTTCAACGCTGTTGAAGATCATGAAGCACTTTCGACATATGTGTCGTTCATTTTTCACATTAACTGCATTTGTATGTGAATGGGGGGGCTGATTTGAATCTGTGGCTAACTTCCTTCGTTTTGGCATACTGATATATCGTTCATCTAGGTAGCTTGGAGGCTGTGGTCTGTAGTACTTTTGTAATCTGCCATAGCCCTTATGTTCGTCCCTACCACTATTACTCTTCTGCTCTTGGCTAGAGGATGCATGCAAAACTGGAGGAACATTACTCTGTTGTGACAGATCGCTGGCATTCTGTGACACTTCAATTACAGCACCTTTTGAAACACTGTTATTCAACACTGCTGGTGTAGACTCCGAGCTTGAAGCATCTGTTGTAAGACGAGTCTGATCTAAATCAGCAACACCATCACTTGACATATCACCTGAGTAAAATGGATTTGTAGGGTTTGACTCACTCGAAATGTCTTTCAAGTTACTATGCCCATTTACTATTTGTTTATTATTAATACAACAGCTTTCACTGCCTGATTCAACAGGCAAGGTCTTCTCATCTGATTCAACTGAAATATGCAGAGTATCAGTTAATTTACCATCTCCATTTTGATTTCCACTTTGCTTGCTAACCATATTGTGAAGGTAAGTCTTTGGTTCCGATAACTCTTTTCGTGACTTCCACAATGGAACGAGCAATTCCATAGGATTCTGTTCACCTTTCAAACATTTGTCTTCACTTGCCTTTTCCTGGTGGCTCTGGACTTTGCTTGTCTGAAAGTTTCTTTGATCACATTCAGTGAGTCGGATAGGTTTGCCACTTAAGTAATGTTGTGCCTCATGCTCATAAAGCATATCAAGTTCATCAAACAATTTATCACAGTCATGAAAGCTGCACTGTGCCCGAAAAGCTTCGTGACCCTTGGTATGAGTTGCAAGTTCTGAAGCAGATTTAAATGTCTGGCCACAGCCACACTGTAAACAGAAATACAATTTTGGATACTGATGCCTTTTAAGGTGGTCAATCAAATGCTGGGAATGTGTGAATTTTCTTTGGCAATAACGGCACTTGCCCTTATACCACTTCATTAGGTAATCTTGCACATTTTCATCAGAGGAGTGACATTTCCGTGCATGCTTAGTCAGAAATTGAATCTTACTGAAGATCTTTGAACAACCATGGCCTGGACAAGAGAGGAAACTTTCACGTTCACTCTCATTTTCCAACTCTTCTTTTGAAGCAGAACTATCTTCTGTCTGTTCTTGTCGGCACAGAGCTCCATTATTTTTGTGAGAGGTCAAATTTTGTTTAGTAAGAACACAGTTCTTCACGTTCTTTTCAGTTTGAACAGCTGCTGTATCCGAATCAAATATTTCCTTTGTCACTTGATCAACCACATCATCATCCGGTTGAGGAGCAACATCTTTATTAGGATCTTCCTGAATTTTCAAACATTCATTCAGTGGTCCATGTAGATCAGTCGAACACTGTGGCTCATCTGGAGCATCAGCAATACTAATTTTATTATCCTCGTCCTCTGTTAACTTTCTGAGTTTAGTCTGCTTATCTACACTAGCAGTTTCTGAAGTAGCTGACCTGTTTTCACTACCAAGAACTCCATTTATGAGCATACAGGTTTCCTTCAAACCATCATTAACACTGGAAGATTCGTGAGTATTTGTCCGAGCAGCAAGTTTTTGCTTTTGAAGCTTTCGCACATGAGTCTTTAAATGTTTAAGCATTTGTCCCCTCAATCTGAATTTTCTTGCACAAATTAGGCAAGAGAAGGCACCTTTTTGCGGATGAACCTGTGCATGGCGTACAATGTGCCCACCAAGAAATTCCTTTTTACATAACACACAGCGATGCATTGAAGCAAGGTGGCCATCTGCTCTGGATGCACCTGGGATTAACTGTGGCATTTTAGTAGGTTTTTCCTTAGTCTTGATTTTTGAATTTCCATTATGAGACATGGTATTTCCATTCTTTGAAACTAGTTTACATCCATGAGTTAAGGCTACTTTGTCACGCATTAAAGCGAGACAGTTTTTCTTCAAAATCCGCCAGTCCCAAAATTCTGGATCAAAAGGCCAGGTGGTTTTTAAAACAAGCAGCAGCTCACAGCGAAGGAAACTTGGAACCAAACTAGTATCTTCTGTGTACAGCTGATCTGGCTGACTGTACAGACTTTCAACAGCATGGAAAGATTCCAATGTGCACTCAGAGAAAAAGACTGTAATGGTGCAAGCTCTACAGAAATCCAAATCATTTGGCAGCAGATAGGAGAGTGTTTTACACACCAAAGTTTTAGTATTTGGTTCATCTTGGTAATCAATCCGCAGAGCACGTGCACAAAGCTCCACACAGAACTGCAAGCCTTCAGCTCCAACCTATGTTTAAATAATGCATATGCAAAATTATTTGATTTTGCATTTAAAACCAAAGAACAAAAATGCACTGTCACAAAATACATTGCGGCTTTAGAGAGAAGTGTCAGCAATAGCAAGGTGATTCATAATTTGCACCTCTGTACAATAAACAGAATAAGTCCAGTGCTATATAGATTACAGTAAATAAAGATTTTGGAGAAGCTGCACCAAAAATATGTAGAACTGAAATCTTCCTTTACTGCACCCAGTAATGTAGCTTTTTAAAAGTTCATACAGAAGATGTCACTAACCAGGCCAGCACTTAGTGCCCATCTTTAAAATATCCAGTTGGCAATTAAGACTCAACCTGGGTTAAGTCCCATGTAGGCAAAACCAGATAAGGATGGCCACATTCCTTCCCTAAAGGACATTAGTGAAACTGATGGGTTTTCATTACAATCGACAATGGTTGTATGGTTATTATAGAATTAGCCGGTTTTTAAAAAAATTCCAGATTTTTTTTGTTGACGTCAAATTTCACCTTCTGTCAAAGTGGGATTCAAACCATGTCCTCAGAACATTAAAATGGAGTTCTAGACTATTCGTGCAGTAACATTACCCCTGTGCTGTTGCCTCCCTACTTCTTAATATATAGTCACCAGGAAGATATACATTTGTACAAACAAATAAGATTCTCTAAAATATTTCTTTTAAATCAAAAGTTCAAATATGCAGAATCTTTATAATAAAGGAAAATGGTGGAACCAGAGAAGTGTGGAGCTTGCAACTGCTCCTGAGTTGCAGACTTGTCTTATGGGTTTATTGTCATGATAGAGAGGAGAAGAAAATTTTCAGTTGTAGATTTTTTTTAGATTTTTTAGTCCAAAATTAAGAAAAAGGAAAATGCTCAAGTGCATTCCGCCCGCCTCCACATGTTTGTCAAGTGTCGATCTGGAGAGGGAGTTTTTTTTTCTCTGTTTAAAACTTTTATAGTTTAAAAGAAATATGCAAAAAAAAATGAAGGAAGAGAGATTGTTTTACACACGATTGCTTGGGAGAGGCTTGTCTACATGTTTGCTCGACAGCTCTGGAGTGTTTTTGTGTTTGTCCAGAGATTTGAAAGCTGACTGATAGAGGACTAGAGGAGAAGGCTTTTTTCTGGTTTCAGATAAGTTCTTGGGGGGGGGGGGGGGCAAAACTAGGGAGCATATTTTTAAGGTGAGAGGAGAAAGATTCAAAAAGAACATGATGGGAAATGTTTTTGAACATTATGGTTTGTATTTGGAATGAACTGCCAGAGAAAGTGGTGAATGCACGTACATTTACAATGTTTTAAACACATTTGCATATGTACATGAACAGGAAAGGTTTGGAGGTATATGAGCCAAGTGCAGGAAAGTGGGACTAGTTTAGTTTGGGATTGGCGGGGACTAGTTGGACTGAAGGATCTGTTTCCATGCTCTACGACTCTACAACTTTAAAACTAGCTGGTCATCCAATGAAAAACACCAAAAGTCTGAAGCATGAATGATCAAATTTTCCATAGAAGGCAATAAATTATGATTGAGTAAAACATTTGTAGAGTACTGGCCTGCAATTAAATAGTAATTAAGGTTAAAAGGAGCTGAAGTTTCAATATTTCAGCACATAAAATGATAAATTATCACTGCTATGCACAAAATCAACTATGATGATGAGAAGGCAATGGCAAAGCCTTATTGCAAGACTATTAATCCAGAAGCTCAGCTAATGTTCTGAGATCCAGGTTTGAATCCCACTATGGCAGATGGCAGAATGTGATTTATAGAAATTGTCTGGAACTAAGAATCTACTGATGACCTTAAAACAATTGCCGATTGCTGGAAAAACCCACCTGGCTCACAGAAGGAAATCCTTACCTGGCCTGGCCTACATTTGACACTAGAGCCACAGCAATGTGATCCACTCTCAACTGCTCTCTGAAATGGCATAGCAAGTCACTCAATTTTATCAATCTCAACAAAGAAAAACAAGAAACTACAAATCACCTGGCAGTGACCTAGGCACCAGTAAAGACAATAGCAGAAACAGCTCCTCCTCACCATCACATTCTCAAGGACAACTAAGGATAGACAATAAAGGCTGGTAAGCTAGATGCCTACATCCCACAAGAGAATATTAAAAAAAACTTTGATACCTCTCTAATTAATAAACCAAACTAAGATTTATAAACCACTATATGATAGATTTGTAGGAGTAAACAGATAATTTCTCCCATCTGTTTCACCAATGAGATCACCGTTGATGTTCATCTTAAATCCATAATACCCTTGATTAAGCAAAGCTCATTAACCTGATTTACAATTAACAATTGAAGCAACACCTGGCAGTCGCGGAAGCAGTTCTAAACTTTTAACATCATTTGCACTTCCTAATTATGTGTTACAGGCTGAAATCTAACTTCTTAAATTATTCGCCTAATCCCAGATTCCCTAATCAAATGAAAATCATTCACTTCCAACTGTCCTTAATGTCTTGAAAGCTTTGATAAATAACACAATGCTAAACCCCTGGGAACAATCTTAGTTGAGTGCTCTTATAGCACAATGGTAGTTTCCCCTCCTTCAGACCAAGAGGCCCAGGTTCAAGTCCCACATGCTCTAGGCGTGCATCACACTAAACAGGTTAATTAAAAATATCTACAGAGTTGCGTAACATTTCCTGTTAATTTAACCCCTGCACTGTAGTTACCAGTCTGCCAAGGCTAATATATTCTTCCTCAGCTGTGGTTAGTCTAGGGTTTTTTTATAACTACTGCTCAATCTCTACATCCTTTTCATTATAGTCCTCTCAATAGAAAGCCCGATAATTTGCTTTTCTTACTATTTTCTATAATTGCCCACAGTATTTTAATGATCAATGCACAGCAGTAAGTTGCTTACCTCATTCTGAATGACCCTAATAAAGAGGAAGATATGATTCACATTTCTGGATGTTAATAAAAGATGACGACATTTCTCTAGAAAGTGTTGCTTGGATGAATCAAGTTTCAGCTGCAGTTTGCTCCACACCAGTATCAATTCCCTGTATAAAATTAAAAGCTTACAGTAACAGGCTAAAATTGAAGTTATCCTTACAACCACTGGAGGATAGTTCGAGGCTACTGCCCAATTAACTAATGTGCCATGTACTGGTTTCTAGTTTGGCTCACCCAAGTAGGTTTTGCACTAAACAGTTTAGAAAGTTCTCCTCTCCAATCCATTGTCCAACCCATCCAAAACAAAAACAATGACTCCAGCCCAATTCAATGTAATCTGGCAAGAAAGCAGATTAAATCTTATAACACTTTTTTTCAAAATTCATTACTCTTAGCCCTTCAGCTAGCATCACAAACATTTCAAGTGAATGTTGCTAACATTTTTCAAAGTAATGCAACTTGGAAACACTAAACTACAAGCCTTTACAAATTGTTCCAATCATGACAGCGTATCAATGGAATAACTAAGTATATTTTGAGCAGTCAAGGTGAGGAAAAAAGGTGAATTAAAATTCAGGGCATTGAAGGAAATTAGATCCATTAAGTGTCTTCACTTTGTCAATAAAGTGCCACAATTTTTGGTAACAACCTTTGCATAAGAATGATAAACACAAACTTGTGGAATTAATTACTCCCATATTTTTTAAAGTTAAGGAAAAATGTATGAGAAGTAGGTCATTTGGCCCAGAATCACAAATCATTACAGTGTAGGAAACAACCTTCATTCCATCAGATCTGCTACATGAGTATTATGACTTGCGCCATTCTCTAGCCTTATCCTGTACCCTTGCACATTATTTCCATTTAAATATTCATCTGATGTCCTCCTGAATACCTCAATGAAATCTGCTTTCACTACACTTTCAAGCAGTGCATTCCAGACCCAAACTACTTGTGTGAAAAAGCTTTTCTTGCATCAGATTTGTTACATTCGAATCATTTTAAAGTTGCCCTCTTAGCCTTCTCTCCAAGGAGAACAGTTCCAATCTCCGTAAAGTAGCCTCATAGTTAGTTGAGGTTTCTCACCCCTGGAATATTTTACTAAATCTCTTCTGTACTCTCTCCACTACATGTGTATCTTCACAATGTGTGTAATCTAGAACTATACACATTACTCCAGCTGAGACTGAACATGTGTTCAAAGTTTGGGTGAAGATTTGTAGCTCGGGTGCTCATTGTTGTGGTTCTGTTCGCCGAGCTGGAAATTTTTGTTGCAAACGTTTCGTCCCCTGTCTAGGTGACATCCTCAGTGCTTGGGAGCCTCCTGTGAAGTGCTTCTGTGGTGTTTCCTCTGGCATTGTGAAGCTGAAACTGACAACCGGAAGCGGCAGGGTCAGGCCACTATAAATGCCAGAGGAAACACCACAGAAGCACTTCACAGGAGGCTCCCAAGCACTGAGGATGTCACCTAGACAGGGGACGAAACGTTTGCAACAAAAATTTCCAGCTCGGCGAACAGAACCACAACATTGAACATGTGTTTTGTACGAGTTCAGCAGCGTCTTCGGCATGGTCTTGTACTCCAATAAAGCCCACCATACTGTATACTTTATTAACTGTTCTCCCTATATGTCCATTTGACTTCAATGATCTACACACATGCACTTACAGGTCCCTCTACTCATGTACGCCCTATTCTGTATTGTCTACCAATGTTTTTCATACCAAAATGCATCACCTAACATCTGCTTGTTAAGCTGCTATCAACCTGCCTCTCCATCAACCTATGTTTATATCATTTTCAAGGTCTACACTATCCTCACAGGGTGAAATTATTCCAATTTTTCTACCATCGGCAAACTGTGCCCTGCACACAAAAACCTGGTTCGTTTATGCATAAGGGGAAAGAAAGGATCCCAATTCAGACATCTGTAGCACTCTACTACAAGACTGCCTCCAATCTGAAAAATATTTATTGACGTCTCTTCATTTCCTATTTCTCAGCTATTTCCATATCGATATTGCGTCTGCCCTTTTTATTGCATTTGTCTCAAGTTTGTGGTGTGACATTGTATCAAACCCCTTTCTGGAAGTCATGTATACTACATGAACAGTATTATCCTCATTAAACTTTCCTGCTACTCTTGAAAAGAAAACTCCACCAAATTAGTTAGCCACCATTTTCCCTTTACGAAAAGCCAGCATGGATTTCTAATCATAACTACCTTTTCACATGTGATTAATATATAAAAAAAGTTCTAGAAGCTTCTTCATCACTGACATCAAACTGATCAGTCAGTATTTGCAGGGCTCATCCTACAACTGTTCTTGAACAAAGGAGGAATGAGTGTAAATCTCTAACTTTCTCAACATTTCCCCTACACTGGTTTAGGGAAGTCGAATTTTATTTCGGTGCCCCTGCAAATTCTACTTACTCTTCCCTCAACAACCTTTGATGTATCTCACTCAGTTCTGGTCAACTTCAAGTATTGACAGCCTCAACAACACCCCCTCCTCATCTTGTGATAAGTTTCTTCCTCTGTCACAGTGACTTGGGTAGAATCCACCTTCTTGGCAAAGCCAATTACCTCTTCAGTTTACACCTCAGTCATACCTCTTGCTCCCACGTGCAAATCATTTTCTTCCTATTACCACACGCTCACTGTTGATGTACCTTAATATTTTTGTGATACTGATTTATGTTGACCACCAGTCTCTTCACAGTCCCCCTTTGCATCTCTAATTTGCTTTCACACCTTCCTCTAAACCTTCTGTCTTCCTCTTGGTACTCAATTGTGTTTTCTCTTAAGTCTGCCACAAGCACACTTTTCTATATTTGAGTTTCTCGAGGCCTCTGGGTTGGTTAGTCATCTGTCTTTTGAGGACTAGACCCAAACTATCTCTTTGAAAGTAGTTCATTGTTCAGCCATGGCTTCTCCTGCCAACCTTTTGTTCCAGGCGAAAGTGAAGACTGCAGATGCTGGAGATTGGAGTCGAGAGTGTGATGCTGGAAAAGCACAGGAGGTCAGGCAGCATCCGAGGAGTGTCGATGTTTCAGGCAAAAGCACTTACTGCTCCTCCAATGCTGCCTGATCTACTTCTCCAGGACCACACTGTCAACTCCAACCTTTTGTTCCAGTCTATCTGACCCAGCTCTGATCCTACCCCAAAGTATTCTGTCCCCTAGTTAATTATTCTTAGTCTATAATGCTTATTTTCCTTTTCTATCAATCCAAACCTTAGGATACAATGATTGCTGCCTAAATATCCTCATACTGAAACCTGGAAATGGAGTGGACTAAGAACCAGGTAACCTTTTCTTGTTGAAAGTGAGGACTGCAGATGCTGGAGATCAGAGTCGAAGAATGTGGTGCTGAAAAAACACAGCAGGTCAGGGAGCATCCAAGGAGCAGGAGAGAAGATGTTTCAGGCAAAAACCCTTCATGAGGAATCAGGAACCTTTTCCCCTCTCCATCTTTAGTTTGAAAATGCTGTCCCAGTCTACCTTCTGCTGTTAAAGTACAATATTTAACACAGAAAACCAGAGGAGCAAGTCATTCAAGCTTTACAACTTAGTTGTTTCTCACTTTATTAAATGGATCACTGTGTCCTCAGTCAATGCAAGGGGCTGAATCGCAGGTAACAGCCCATCGCATTCTCTGCTCACTTTGAACTGAAGGTTTGTGAAATTACATCATCTATCTCAACAGCCTTGGATGCACACATACCCACGGTCACTGCCACAATAAGTTAGATCAGCCTTCTTACAAGTGATCCCATGGAAAGAGACTGGCCCAAATGGGAGTCCCCAGCCATGCACTCAGACCCTGTGTGGACCAACTGGCAGGAGTATTCAGACATTTTTAACCTCTCCTTGCGACAATCTGAAGTCCCCACTTGCTTCAAGACTACCCTCATCACCCGTGTACCAGTGAGGCAACATATCATTCTGGAGCCTCGCTTGCAGCCACAGAAATACCTTCACAACTGATTTGGAGATAACTACTACATTCCCACACTTGTTATTTCTCCGCTGTGCAGACCGAAACATGGTGCAACAAATTTGGCTATTGTTGCTTTCCCCTGAGGAGCAATACCCCTCAACATTAAACTTACAAAAAATTCACTTGTTTGCTTTAAATGGACAATCCTCTTTTTTTTTCAGAAAAGCAATGAACTTAGTTCTAGATTATTCCAAAAGAACCACCAAACCTTCTACGTCCACTTTGTCAAGACCACTCAGGATGTATTTTGATCTTACTCTTCCCAACTCAAGCTTATCAAAGCCTAGCCTGTCTTATTTTTCTGCAGATTACAACACACACATCCTGGCATTACTACAACAAATCTTCTCTGAAGTTCTTCCTATGGATTTACATCCTAACTTAAATAACAAGACCAAATAAACAGTACTCCACATGTGGTCACACAGTGCCCAATATAACTAGAGAATTCCCTCCTCATATTCAATTCCACTAGCAATAAACAAAAATATTCTATTAGCTTTTCTAATTAATTGCTCTACGTGCATATTAGCTTTTTGTGAATCATGTATCCAGGATACCATCACCCATATTTAGAAAATATGCAAGCTCTGGTTTTTCTTATTGCAATGGACAATTTCACATTTTGTTTCATTTGCCAGATCCTGAACCATTTATTTAACCTATCACTTTATAGCCTTCTTAGATTGAAAATTGTGTCATCAGCAGCTTTAAACACCGTGGCTTCAAAGGCATTTACGTAAATTGTAAGAAGTTAAAGTCACAGCACCAATTCCTGTGGCATGTCACTCATTACATCTTACTAACCAGAAATAGTGCCATTTACACCTATTAGTTCTGGATAACGAGGTAATCATCTATCAATTACAATATATTGCCCTACATCATAAGCCTTTATTTTCCACAGTAAACATAGATTTGAAGCTTATCAAATTTCTTTAGCAAATTGGCAGAAAGTGAGGACTACAGATCAGAGTTGAAATGCAAAGTAGGTCAGGCAGCATCTGAGGAGCAGGAAAGTCGATGTTTTGGGCCCAAAGTGTTGAATCTCCCGCTCCTCGGATGCTGCCTGACCTGCTATGCTTTTCCAGCACCACATTTTGGCTTCTTCAGTAAATTGAAGTACAGCATATCTACTGGTCATCCTTTATTCACAGCACAAGTTAATTGAAACTCCAATATATTTCAAAATTTACTGACTGAATTACTGGTGCAGGAATTTTTTGCCTTTTTGTTATAAAAGATCAATACTTATAAACCATTAAAGTAAGACTACAGAATAAAAGGGCCAAATCTATAAAACTTCTCAACATAAAATATATTTTGCCACTAAAGAAAATCACCTCAGCGCTTTAAATTTTTAAGAGCAGTTGAACATTGGAATTCTTAAAATAGAACCCAGTACTGAATGAGCATCAAATAATTTCAGGAAAATGCACTTTTTGGACTGTTTAACTTATTTAGATTTGTATTGCAAGAGCAAATGTAGGTTGTGCATCCTCTCAATATGGAATTTAATTAGAATGTCCATGTAAAATCTGCTTACTACCTGGTAAGGTATTTCAATCTATTGCTCACACAGCACCAATAATTTCATCTCCTAAATGAAAGCCTCACAAGCAATAACAATATTTACCTCGTACAATACATGTCTCCATTCCGCAGCTGCTGAGTAAGGAATGCCACACACAAAATCCAAGCTAATTCCACCTGCCCTTCTGAATCCAATCTGCAAATAACATCAAGAGCTTCCTGGCAGTCAATTTGGGCAATCTGATGTATTCAAAAATAGGAGAAAAATAATCAAAAAA
This sequence comes from Chiloscyllium plagiosum, assembly GCF_004010195.1. NCBI lineage: Eukaryota > Metazoa > Chordata > Chondrichthyes > Orectolobiformes > Hemiscylliidae > Chiloscyllium > Chiloscyllium plagiosum. Next base: position 59,030,001 of record NC_057721.1, on the reverse strand, counting down.
TGCTTTTGATCTGTTAACAGCATTGTGATCGAACAGAAATATATCCTTGTCAGTGAGCAGTTTGTCTTTCCTTTGAACATGATAAACAGTTTGTGTTTCTGTTCTAGCTCTTTTCAGGATCACTTTTATTGATGCCAGTTTATTATTTCCTGATTATTAAATTAGATTTACATTCACTGCAGAATACGAGCTAGGATTCTCTGGATTACTAGTCCCACAACATAATCATGTCACTACCATCTCCACAGATGGATAGCATGCTATTTTAGAATGCTTTGGTCATCAGATGGAGACTGAGTTGAGCAGAAATTTCTTCTCTCAGAAGATGGAGTGCCTTTGGAACACCCTGCCACAGAGAGCTGTGGTGGCAGAGTCTTTGTGTATATTTAAGGCTGAGATAGATAGATTCTTAATCAGTCAGGGAATCAAGGGTTATGGGAAAGGACAGGAAAGCCGAAGTGAGCAGTGTCAGACCAGCCACGATCCTACTGTGAAGCAGAGCAGATCTGAGAGCCCAAACAACCTATTCCTGTTCCTATTTCTTATGGTCTGATACAACATTTGGAACCATGCATGTAAAATGTGCTTAACATAAAAAAAAATTCATACAAGGGAACAGGTGTTAAAAAGGGCTAAAATGTCCATTAGGTAACTTAAAAAGAAAACATTAAATTTGATGCTCTTAGGTCCAAAAGATTTGGGAGGAGGCACAAATTTGGATCAGCCAGTCCTATCAGGAAAATACTAATGGAGATTAAATTTTAAACAAAGGCAAATAAACTTTTACTGAATAGGTAGTAAATGCAGCGTAAAGTTTACAAAATAAGACAGGTTGCAAAAATATTTCATGCATTCAAAATATAGATGAATGCTAACCCAAATTTTGTAGACAAAAATTAACTGTGAAAAACTACTGTATGTTAGATAGGCAGCAAATTTGCTAACTGAAATAATAAAAGAATACTGGAAATATTCAACAGTTCAGGCAGCATCTGTGGAATCAGAGGCAGAGTTATTGTTTCAAGTCAATTACCTTTCATTAGCACTGGGAAAAGTTAGAGATGATGCAATAACTATTAACTACTGAAAGGGAAATGTGGAAGAAACAACACAACGGAAGGTTTTCAATGGGGCCAAAACGAGGTGAGATTAAAATTAAAAAGGGCTCATGTTAAGAGGTTGCAGAAGCAGTAACGCATTAAATGAAACAGAAATGTTGTGCTTGGAGGCAGTGAGAATTGTAAAACCGAAAAAAATAAAATTTAAATCACAATAGCAAAGAAAAGGGAATCTGATGCTACAATCTCAATGTCTTAATAAGATGTAGTAGTAGAAGCAGACCATTCAGCCCATCGAGTCTGCTCCACCATTCAATGAGATGATGGCTGATCAGGTAATCCTTTGTAAAGTTGCGAAATGCCCAGCTGAAAGAGGAGTGTTATTTCGTGAATTTCATTAGAACACTGCTGAAGATAGGTCAGAAAGATCAGAGTGGAAGATAAGTAGAGAATTAAAATGACAGTCAACTGAATATTTGGACCATATTTTGAAGTGAATGGAAGCAGTTCAGAGCATGGCTGCCCAATTTACATTAGTTATGCAGGTAAATTATTGGTTCACCTGAAAGGAGTTCTTGAGGGCTTGGGACAGTGAGAAGGGAAAAGATCATGAAAGGTATTGCATTTTCTGCTCTGCTTGTATAGAGAGGAGAGGAGTCTTGGGTTGTCTAGGCAACTGTCCCTTTGCAATGATGAAAGGGCAGGAGGAAAGAGAAACATGAATTTCTTTGTAGCATCACAAAGTTATTGACAGAAATGGCATAAAACAGCTATTGAATAGAGGCTCATGGGCTGAAAAGTGAGAACATAGGGCACCCTAATGTGGTTCTGTTTGAAAGGGAAAGATGCGAGATCAGACACGCATGAAGTAGATGCAACAGAAACAGAAATTGACAGAATTGAACTGAAATCCAGGTGAAAGACAAGGTAGCTGTGGGAGCACATGGGATTAAAGTGAACACTGGTTCATTGTCTTTATTTCTAGGGGATACCCAAGAAGTAGAGAAGTTAAGAGTCAGGGAGAAGCCACAGCGAGTTTAGAGAAAGGTGACATAAGTAAACAAAATGGCTTTAAATATGCAATTCAGGGAATGAGAAAGAAACTACAACAATACACCATTAATATAACAGGGGAAAAAGAAAAGAGATGACAGAGGGGACTGTAGGGCTGTTAACAATGAATGTTCCATATATTCCATAAAATAGTAGGCTTAGTCAAGACCATAGGGTACACATAACAACAAGCAAGTCAGTGAGGTTAAAAGAGAATTCAACAGGAGAACACATTCAAACAGAGAAGATTGGTGGTTGATGGAGTCTTATCTGGCCATCATTTGAGAAAGAAGCAGAAAACATTCACATGCCTATGTGGGATGCAGACATGGAGATGGTGGATGCCCGTGCTGAAGAGGAAACTTTAATTGATAGATGGCATTGAAGAAACAAATTATTTTTCAATTTGCTCATTGCTACATAAAGTATGTTGGAGTACTTTCAAAATAAGTTATTTTATCTACTTGCTCATCACTACATAAGATGTGCAGGTTGGGTGGACTGGCTGTGATAAATTGTCTGCAGTGTCCAGGGATGTGTAGGTGTTATGGGGATAGAGTAGGGGTTAGGTCAATGTGAGTCGATGCAGACTCAATGATCCAAATGGCCTCTTTCCGCACAATAGAGATTCTATAATTCTAAGTCTATTAGCGTACTTTCAAAACCTGACAAAAAGATTTTAATTTTTCTTAACAAATGAAACATATCATGCAACCTTACCTCCTGCAACAGAATTTCTTCTGGTGATGAGCGGCATAGCCATGTTAAAAATAAATGGAGAAAATACTTGTTTGTGCCAGTTTGAGGATGGTTTACACAGTATTTGGTCAACGTGATTGCTTCTCCAATATGCTTGTATTTCATCAAGTATTTCACTCGATATTCAAAGAACATTGGAGATTCTGATCCCAAGTATTCATTTACTGGTTAAAAACAGAAAATTGACAGGAGGACACTGAAATAAAGTTTGCCCAACTGAAGTACATTTTTAGAATCTTAACTTAATCAATTTCTGTGAATAGCAAAATCAGGTAATCATATAATGAGTCTAAAACTATTAAGCAGGCTAATTAACAGACATTAGAACTGCTGGTACACGAACAATACAGATGACTACTTGCAAATTTATCTTTTTTATTTTCATTGTAAATTGAGATGGTCAACCTTTCTTAGACAGACACTCCTTCAGATTATATATCTAATTTATTTTCTACTGTATCTTTTAAAAACAAGCTCACAATGAAGTACAGTACGCTTTCTTAGCAAACCCACCTCCATCTACTTTATCCTCACCTGTTAAAATTAGGTGAAGCACAATTAACTACTACTCTATACAGAACAAACCTGCAGAAGAGCAAAAATGCTGAACTGCAGTCATCTTTGCCTGTTTGGTAAAACTATGCATGTGCAGGCTTGTAACTTCAATTTTTGTTTCAGTTCAATTAATAATTGACACTTAAGTTTCCAATAATTCTTTCAGTAATGCCATGCATTCAGCATTAACCATACTGAAGTAAAACAGATTCCAAAATTTACTGCGCTGCGTTTAGCTTATATTGCAATGTCAGGCAGTGTTTAAATACTAGCATACGTGCAAGTAAACAAGCTGAACATTTTAACAAGAATATTTGAGCAACAATAAAACCTTTAATTTGGATGTACACAAACTATTATACCAAGAGCTATTGCTTAATTAAATGAGCTGTGCAATTAAACTCAAGTACAAACATGTCAAACTGATTAATTGATGCAAATAAGCATTTGAATCAATAAGTGATTTGCACAGGCTATGCCCAGGTACTAAACAGGCTTGCAGTTAAAACCATGTTGTTGATTAGGTAATTCCCTTCGCTGCTTTCACCACAACTGCTGAGATAATCAAGGGAATTCCAATCTCCTTGGACTGGTTGCTTTTCAAGTTCAGTTTGCATGTTGATGTCAAGATGAAACATCACAGGCAACCAAATGTCTGGCAGAGCTTTGTATTTTATTAATTTTTAAAACATGACTTTGAATAAATATAATGGTCCACTGACAGCCCAGTGCATATAAAAGTACCTTAAAAAAGGTCTCAGGTTTCATTTCTGTTATGTTAGTTAAGCTAACATGAGGCTATGGTATATCGGCCACAATCTAGTCCATGCTTTGAGGATGAAGGGCAGAAAATAATCAGCCAGGATTTTTGCTTCAATTCAAAAACTTCTGCAGGCAAATGCAAGTGTGTGGCGATCAAATGAAAGCAGAATTTGCCTTATTGTAACTACTTATATTGTTCATAGGCCTATTGAATCTCCTCATCTAATCTCACACATGAAGACTAAAGGTAGGTGCTGGAAAGAGTATACATATCCAGACTGTACTCCAGAATAAAGGTGAAACTGTTGGAATTTTAAGATTTTACCACTATTCAACCCATCTATTCCATGTTCACAAATACTTATCCAGTCACTACTCCATTTCTTAGTGTGTTCTTATAAATACAATCTATTCTCAACCAGTTTGTTTTAAAAAAAATGATATTTTATTCAATTGCCCAACCTTGCATTTTGAAATGATTAAGACTGGATGGAAAACAATCTGCTCACCTAACTATAATTAGCCTTTTGAGAACTCCAGTCCTTGAATAGCCACTTTTTTTTTTGCTGCATATCTGAAGAATCTCACAACATGCTGTACCATCCATTAATTTGGACCTTGATGTTTAAATTCTAATTTTGCTTTAATGAAATATTTTGGGTTTTCCAGTGTGTATTGTTATGACTCACGTGGGGAGTAATTGGGAGTAATTACGCAGGGATGTCCAGACAATAGACTAAATAGTTAATGTACTTAGTTTGAGGCCATCATACTCTGGCCATCAGCTTATTACAACTACCATGCCTGATCTTAATGCACGATAATCAATCTGCCCCAGATTCTGAACAGAGTTGCCCACCAAAATAGTGATTTAAGGTTTCTTTGAATGGATCCCCTGCTAAGTTTCTGAACTCATATTTTCCTTGCACAGCTAGAACTTTTAACTTGCCTGAAATTTGTTTCCCCAGGGTTTCAAGCTGTCCAAACAATGAAATAAGAGCAAATAGCAACAGATTTGACATATCATTTTCCTTTCCATTGTAGATTTCAGCAACCCACATTGAACAGATCAAACTCCCACTAAGAAATCAGTTTTAGATTGTTTTGCTATATTGAATATTCAATTGTTACTCAACAATAAGTGCAAATTTAGATTGTATTGCCTCTCCATTACCATCTCTGGTTGTTGATTTTGAGATTCCAATTCAATGCAATGACAATTTATGGATGGCAACAAGCACCAACAGTCAGTATGCTTTAATTTTAAGATAAAGTAACATTTTCGTTCAACATCTTTCAACTTGAGCCAACAGATTATCACAAACTAATAAAACAAAATCCAAAATTATATCCTAGGATATAAAAGGAAGCAGTTAGAAATAGTGGATTCGCAGTAGCCATGTCCCAGGAATCCTTAGATTCTGGAAAATTCCAGGAGGATTTTGTTACATGGGATAAACCCCTCTGCTAATTTAAACTGACACAGAAGCTCACCTCGTGCCATAATCTGTTAAATTGAGAGGTAAAGAACCATCCCAGATCTCACTATTTAAAGAATAAAACTGTTAATTTTTACTTTAAGTCCAAAAGATAACATTAGACAATACCTATCTGCAATTCCTTTCTCTTAAACCTATCTTTTACCTCCCAATCTACAATACTGGGCCGAAGTTTTAAAAAAAAAATCATTTCAAAACCAGCCAACTTTATCGATTCTCCTTTGTAGGTTTTTCCCTGTATTTTCCTGGACCATCTCTTTGGTCTTCTGCTGCTCAACTTTTCTTTTGGACAAGTACCTTTCAGACAGGTATTCGCCTAGTAGTCAGGACTTGTTGGTGTTCTTGGCAGTTCTCGCCCGAACTGTTCAAAATGTCCGATTTTATACCCCAAAATATCGTATTATTTCATTGGTTTGATGTCACCCCAAACAGTAAAATTCAAATTCAATGGGATTTTGGTATCTATGGCATAATTTAAACTGATAGGCCAAATTTGAATTTGTTTTTTTTTACATGGCAATGCAACTCCAGTTATTTGTTTCAACCAAATTTAACATTTAATTGTTCAGCACACTCTCTGCCTCTCTAGATCTGTGCCAGCTGCCACTCTTAAAGGTACAGTACGCACAATTTGAACAATAACAATTTGAAAACTGCCCATGTAGTAGTTTTATTTTAGAAAGTGAGAGATAAAAAATAGATAATTATAGGTCATCAGGAAAGAGTTTAGAGTCTATAATAAAAGATTCTAATAGCAGAACATTTAGAATGTAGAATATGATCAAGCAGAGCAAGTATGCCTTCACTCATGCCTGACAAATTTAGCAAAATTCTAAAGGTAACAAACAGGATAGAAGAGCAAGCATTAAATGTAGTACATTTGGATTTTCAGACAGCATTTGATAAATTAACACTCATCAGGTAACTTGATAACAGCCCATGGTGTTGGAGATGGTGCATTAACATGGGTCGAGGATTGGCTAACTAACAGCCACCAGAGTTGGGATAAGAGGGATATTTTCAGGATGACAATTTGTAACTGGTGGAGTGGCACAGGGATCAGTGTTAACACCACAATTATTGACAATGTATATTAATAACTTAGATAAGGAAAGTGAACATAGTTTGTGAACTATGACCATAGGCGGGAAGGCAAGAGGTAAGGATGGCTCAGCATCTGCAGTGGGATATAGACAGGGGTTAAATGAATGGGCAAAAACTTAGCAGATGCAGTGTGTAGGGAATGAAAGCATATGCACTTTGGCAGGAAGAATAGAGGAGCTGACCATTATTTAACTGTACAAAGACTGCAGAAAGCTATAGAACAGAGGGACTGGATAAGCATAGAAAGCTAGCATCAAAGTTCAGTGGGTAATAGGGAAGACAAATGGAATGTTGGCAAAAGGAGTGAATTATGAAATTCGGGAGGGTTTGCTAAATTTATACAAGATATTAGTCAGACCACAGCTGGAATACTGAATACCTTATCTAAGGAAAGATGTACTGAGAGGCAGTGCAGAGAAGGTTCGCTAAACTGATACCAGGGATGGAGGGATTATCCACTGGGCCAGTACTCATTGGACTATTGAAGAATCAGAGGTGACCCTATTGAAAGATACAAGATCCTTCGAGGATTTGACAAAGTTGATGCAGAGAGGTTGTTCTCCCTTATGGAAGGATCCAGAATCAGTGGGCATAAACTCAGATTAAGGGGTCGCACATTTAAATCAGGCATGAGGAGGAATTTCTTCTGAGGGTTGTGAATCTTAAAATTTCTTTACTACAAACACTGTGGAGAATGGGTCAAAAAGTATTTTCAAGGCTGAGATAAAGATTTTCAATCAGTGAGGAAATCAACAGTTATGAGGAAAAGACAGGAAAGTATGTTGAGAATTGTGATCTCATTGAATGGCAGACTCGATAGGCTCAATAGCCTACCTGTGGCCTTATAATATGGATGAAATAATTATTTAAGAAATGTGAACATTTGACAATAATTGCAATATTTTTCAAAACAATTTAAATTTAGTCTACTGGTTTTGCAAGATGAAACAAGATTAGTTCTCATATTGAGAAATGTCACCCAAGTGTCGTGATCAGTTAGCATGTTAGCTTGTTTGAACAGCAAAACCATTTTGATCAGTATTTTTTTTTTAAAATCACATGATGTCACACTAAATTCAGCAAAAATAAAAAAACATACAGACATTAAAATTAGGAGCAAAAATATTGTTTACAAACTGATATCCATATGTTTAATTAGGTAGCAAATATGACTGAAATTTACAAAGATGATTGCATAAATCTGTAGTTTAGCGACAACAGTAGTTTTCACCTTATATTCAGAAGCCTGAATCCTCTCTAAAGAAACCCAGGTACGATTACATCCATGACAAAGAAATAGGGCAGTTGGAAATTATGGTCCCCACTCCGATCAGCTGCTTGGACCTGCTAATTTGGCCAGGCCCAGGAGCAAATGCACAAGAAGATCCTCTGATTTATCCAGGAGAAAGTGAGGACTGCAGATGCTGGAGATCAGAGCTGAAAAATGTGTTGCTGGAAAAGCGCAGCAGGTCAGGCAGCATCCAAGGAGCAGGAGAATCGACGTTTCAGGCATAAGCCCTTCTTCAGGAAGGACCTGAAGAGCTTACGCCCGAAACATCAATTCGCCTGCTCCTTGGATGCTGTCTGATCTGCTGCGCTTTTCCAGCAACACATTTTTCACCTCTGATTTATCCACCACTCTGCACCAGGTACCCAATGAACAAAGGTTTTTAAAAAAAACTAAACAGCGATGTACCTCTCTTCAACCAATATACATTGTCCACAGTCTGCATAACATGCAGAATAAATATTTGAGCTGGGAAACCATGAACTACTTTAACTTATAATTCTACATGGCTGCAGCGATCAACATTATCCATACAATGTCCCTTATAGAAAACTGGATGACTCCCATGTAGACATTCCTCCAATATGGAACCCCCAACCACTGGTAGAATAGATGTTGCCCAGGCTGTAGATAAAGGAAGCTAAGTGGATGGCGTGTAGCAGAAGCCTATACGGGATACTCCTCCATACCGTAGAAAAGACACAAAAAGCACATTATGGGCACAGGCTCCTTAGAAAAATTCTGCAATCGGAGGCCGATGAGCAATTCCACTCGAGCAGGTAATTTTAAGCCTAACTTTCTTATTCTGGATACTTACAACAAAGAAAATAGTTTCTGTCACAACAGATTTTCATAAGCACCTGTTGAGATATTATGACACATCAGAAGTATGGGTTCAAATCCTTCCTGCTTCAAATCCAACCTTCTGGCTCAGAGTAGTGACATTACTACCATGCCAAATAGTCCTAGTTTTTGAAGAAATATTTTTAATCAATCTGTTTGGATAGGTTATTACACACCATTGAGACAGGTAGGACTTGAACCCGAAACTTTCTGGCCCAGAGGAAGGAACACTTCCACTGTACCACAAAAGCCCCAAGAACCCAGTTCTTAGCTTTTAAATCAGCTTGTTCATGAATATTATGACATCTCTGCAGCAGATTGCACTTGAACCATTAAGAAAAAAAAGCATCAATAGCTGTCAATCAACCCTAGAGTAATTCTGGTTTACTTTTCAGAGGCACCTGAATTTCTAACTCTGACACTCAGCTCCTGTGCTCATTCAACAAGATCATGTCTGACCTGATTGCTCCATATTGCCCACCCAAAATAATCTTTCATACCCCTATCAAGAATCTATCTCTGCCTTCAAATGATTCAAAGGCTCTGCTTGCACTGCCTGTTGAGGAAAAAGTTCCAAGGAAGGAAAAAAAAATCCTATCTTAAATGGCTGGTCCCTTATTTTTAAAATGGCTCTCTGGTACTAGATTACTATAGAAAAAATATTTCCATATCCAAATGATTGAGTCATCAGGAAATATTTCAAGCTTTCAAAAGTAGTACTAGAAATATTTAGAAGGTCAGGAAACATTGGATTTCTCTCTCTAAAAACAATGCTAGACCTCTATTTCAAACACTTTCATTTTATTTGCTGATTTCCAGTATTTGCAGTACTTTACTTTTATTAAATCAACCCAACTGGATTGCTGGGTTCAGCAATAAGAAACTTTTCTAGCTCAGATTAACCAACTGGCAGAGCAGCATTCGTATGGTGTCATACTTTGCTGGTACGTATCAGGTACAACTTGCTCCCTTTATTTTTTCTTGGAACTTTTACCTTTAAATAATGATGCATGCAGTCAAGTCCTTACTCTGGACTGAGTTTCAAAAGGGGATCACAGTTAGCTCAGTTCACTGAATGGCTGGTTTGCAATGCCAACAGCACAGGTTCAATTCCTGCACCAGCTGAGATTACCATGAAAGACTCTCCATTTCAACCTCTCCCTTTGTCTTAAGGCATAGTGACCCTCAGCTTAAAGCAAAACCAGTTGTCTCTCTCAAAAGTCTGGTAGGAATATGGCAACTTCACCTTTACCTAAGCTTCCAGAAATTCTTCACTCTAAGTTCAAAGCTCAAACCCAAAACTAGCAGAGCAGGACATGAAAGGAATGGCTGTTAAAGCATTATCAGTGTGCATTAGTGAGTGCATCCAAGTCATTAAATTACAGGAACAGCAGACGGGGAAAATGCTATATGAAATAATACAATTGTAGCTCAACATTCTTCCAAATTCCATCCTTGGAGAAGATCAAGCCTAAAAATTAAGTTTTAGCAATGCCAAGAGCGCTAGTTTAAACATTTCAAATGAGATTTTAGGGAAATAAAATGTTATTAATCTACTGAACACATACCTAATTCCTGAGTTACTAACTCTTGGTTAAGGATGGACATCAGTACTGGATTTTGCCACGGGCCTCCATTTCTACTCAACCTGATTAGTATATCAAATTCTGCGTTTAAGTCATTTTGTAAAACAATGTGACATTCCTGTAGAGAAAATGTAGAATGTAAATAGAAATTAGTAGACAGGGTCATAAATACATTGTTTTAAATTAAAAGATGTGATAATAACAAGAGACAAAGCAAGCATCTTGTGACATAACTTGCTATGTTGAAACTAATTTCTGTAATTAACTCCTGACATGTAAAAACAGAAAATATTACCTGAATGGTTTTTAAAAATTCGTCCCAGAACCCTTTAGATGAATCATCCTCAATGCAATACAGCAATACTTCAAAGCAGCTCCTATTAACAAAGCAGGAAAGTTGAAAGTACAAATATTCTAGATCTTTGGAAACAATATAACTATTTCAGTTCATGGTGTTGCAACAAATGCTTTCAAAAAACTTAAGTAGAAAAATTACCAGCCAGAAGCTAAGCAACACAATATCAGTAAACGTTTGATAAAAGATAATGCTGGAAATACTCAGGTGGTCAGGCAGTAGCTGTGAAGAAGGAAACAGAGTTAAATGCTTCATTTTAATGACCTTTCGTCAGCTGCCAAATTACATATATCTTTTGTAAATTTCCAGCAGTACATAATGACAATTTTCTATGGCAATACTGCCAAGCTCATTAGTTCATATTGGGAGTTACATACTGATCCAACATTTACATTCCCATCAATTGAAATTTATTAGCTTGACAAAGGAAAGTTTTCATGAACATATCCCATCTTTTTATCAGGACACTACACTCTTCACAGTTTATAGAATGATGATAAATAGAAGATATTTCATAGGCCCCAAATGAATCATGCGTGACAAGGTACCGAAAATATCTCATCTTTTGGTTCAAATATTCTCCTAAAAGTTCAAAAGAGAAAACAGATAAGTGAAAATTGATCTGATTTCCATAAAATTCAAGAGACATCCCAAATACTTGGGAATGTTGGCATTGGCAGAGACACTTGCATCTCATAAAAACTGAAAATAAAGAGTATCAAATCACATCTCCAATGGTTTGAAATGTCTTATTTTGGGTAACTGCAGCAGCTCTTTCCTGCAAAGCAGGTTTCCACAAAGAGTAATTTAATGAATGATCAGTGAAGCTGTTTTTGGTTTAAGAAATAATGTTAGGTCAGCTTTCTTAGCAGTGCCAATTCATCATTGGTTAATGCAGTGACATTTAACATTAAATAAAAATAGCAGACAGGACCTCACTTTATCATACCAGGATATTAGCCTGAATTGTGATTCATCCTAGAGGGGGTCTGGAGCTCTCAACCGTTTACCCAAAATTAAGTATACTTCCAGTTGAGCCAAGTTACCAACTAAGTAATAAAATATATACTGCATAATGAGCAAAGGTTTGATTGGGCCCGCACCCATTTCTGAATGTTGAGACCTCCACAGGTTTGACAAAACGATTTTGGCTACTAATAAAAGTACTATGGATACTGGAGATCTGAAATATAAAGTGCTGCAGACGCTCAGTAAATCTGACACCATGTGGAGAAAGAAAATGAATTAGCATTAACTTCAATATGACTGCTCAGAAAAGATTTCCCTACTAATGGTTGATAATATCAATACAAAAAATCTGAATTTAATGGAAAATCTATGTTTATCGAAACAGGGTAGGATTTCATACAGATTGCTACTCCAGAGTTGACACAGCAATTATAATAAGGTGGGTCAAATGGCATTCCTTCTGCCTAATAATTGCAATTCTGTGAAGATGGATGAATTGACAGTAGAATACACAAACAGTTGTGATAACCATTTCAGAGATAAGATTGCAAATTGATAACAGCCAGTATCTGAATATACAGATACGTTCTATTTTGTTCAAAAAACCACAATTTGTAGACAGTCAATATTTTATAATCCATGTGACATTTTATAAATTCCTACTTTGGAAATAGAACCAGTCTGATTCAAGGTTGGAATACATACAGACTTTAACCTCACAACTTTAAAGCCTTGTCTGAGCTAAGATGTCATTTTTTTTATATAAAACCTTAAGTTATCTAGGGAATGTGACTTGAAAGAAGTTCTGGGATTTACATATTAATGAATCAAAACTGGCAACCCATTCTAAATGATGAAAGACTAAACAGCAATCTAGGTTTGTTCAATATATCGCATTAGTGTATGACACCATGATCTTTTGCTATAAATTCTGTGTCCTACGATGCTACTCCACTAGCTACCTGATAAAGGAGCAGTGCTCCGAAAGCTTGTCCTTCCAAATAAACCTGTTGGACTATAACCTGATGTCGTTTGATTTTTAACTTTGTCCACCCCAGTACCTCCACATTATCTCCTAATAAAGGATGAGATTGGTGCTCCATTGTTGCCTGATCGAGGCAAGCATGACTGTGACGTGTCTGAAATTCACATTCCGTTTAAGGGCAAGAATGTTGACGGAGCTAAGAGATTTAAACCTAAAAATAAGTAATGCAAGATCTTGAAGAAAAAGCTGGCTAATGTGAACTGGGAAAGCACGTTTAAAGGTAAGATGGTAGAAAAGCAGTGGCAGACATTTATGGAAATATTTTAAAACTTTCAGCAAAGATATAGAAAGAAACCTCAATTATCCTAAGGACACTGGCAGGGACTATTCTGTTCAATCGATTGTCGGATAACATAGCTAGCCATGCATCGAGTCCTTGCAATCTCGTTCGGATCATCTGAAATTCGGGTTAATCAAATGTCAGGTAATCTAGGGTCCTCTGGATTCTATTGGAAAAGAAAGATCTTATGGGAACAATGTACCATTTGAGGTTAATTGCAAAACTTAACGCTGTTAGTAGAAAGGTACAGTACAGCCAGAGATTGATAAAACTTCAGAAACCAAAGGATGACTAAGAAAACAAAAGGGAGAAATTAAATCAGTGTGAACAGGAGAGAAAACCTGTCTCAAAACTTATAAAATATACAAGAAAAAAGGAGCAGTTAAGATGAATATTGGCTACACAGAAATCAGTCTAAGTAACAGACTTTTGGGGTAAGCATTGTGTATTTATCTTTTAAAGTAGAAAATACATCAAAAATAGAAGAAACAAAAGGGGTGAAGGAATGTCAAATAAATGATGGAGAAAGAGTATTAGGAAAATTAATGGAACAAAAAGCTAGCAAGTGCCCTGGACCTGTAACGATCCTGTAACCTAGGAATCTTAATAGGGTGCTCAACAGTGGATAAATTAGCTGCCATCTTCCAATACTCACTACATTTAGGAAAATTGTTTTAAGCTGGAAATGTGCAAATGTAATATCTAAATTCAAGGAGACGACAAACAAAGCAAGAAACTATATGGTAGTTAGTCTAATCTCTCACTGGGGAAATAAAAACATCGAGAAATGAGGAGGCAGTAGCTGGATTGCTAGAAAATCAGACAAAATAATTTTGAGAAAGGTAAGTTGTATTTCAAAAACTTAAAATTCCTTTGAGGACGTAATAAGTAGGATGGATAATGAGATACCAGTACGTTTGTTTATTAAGATTTCCAAAGGGTATTCAATAAAATTCTGGATTTAGTTCTCTGTAATGAGCCAGTCTGCAGTTTCAAAGAGAGAAGGCAAAATTGGATGTAACGGTGTTACAGTTAAATAAAGGTAATTACAGTAGCATGAGAGAGGAACTGACGAAAGTCGACTAGAAGCAGAACCTAATGGGGAAGGCAGCAGAGCAACAATGGCAGGAGTTTCTGGGTGTAATTGAGGACACAGTACAGAGATTCATCCCGATTAGAAAGCCATGGCTAACAAATGAATCAGGAAATGTATCAAAGAAGAGAAAGTCTATAAAGTGGCCAAGAGCACTGGGAATTCAGAAGATTGGGAAGACTACAAAAACAGAGGATAACAAAGAGAGAAATAAGGAGAGGATCAAATATGAAGGTAAGCAAGCCAGTAATATTAGAAATGATAGTAAAAGTTTCTTTCAGTACAGAAACAAACAAGAGGCAAAAGTAGAAATTGAGCCGCTCCAAATTGATGCAGGAATGCTAGTGATGGGAGATAAGGAAATACTGAAGAACTTAATAAGTACTTTGTGTCAGTCTTCACAGTGGAAGACAAGAGTTATATCCCAACAATTAAGGAGAGTCAGGGGGCAGAGTTAAGTGTGGCAGCCAGTATAAAAGAGAAAGTGCTGGAAAAGCTAAAAGGTCTAAAAATTGATAAATCTCCTGGCCCCGATGGGCTAAAAAACAAAGAAAAAAGAAAATTTACAACCCAGGAACAGTCCCTTCAGCCCTCCAAGCCTGAGCCAATCCAAATGTCTAAACCTGTCAGTCAATTCCTAAGCATTTGTATCCCTCTGCTCCCCACCTACTCATGCATCTGTCCAGACGCATCTTAAATGAATCTACCATGCCTGCCTCTATCACCTCTGATGGCAACGCGTTCCAAACGCCACCACCCTCTGTGTGAAGTACTTGCTGTGTATATCCCCCTTAAACTTTCTACCTCTCATCTTGAAAGCATGACCTCTGTTATTCAATCGTTTACCCTGGGAAAAAGCTTGTCTCTATCCACCCTGTCGATACCCTTCATGATTTTGTAAACCTCAATCAGGTCCCCCTCAATCTTCTTTTTTCTAGTGAAAATAAACCTAACCTACTCAACCTCTCTTCATAGCTAGCACCTTCCATACCAGGCAACAGCCTCGTAAACCTTCTCTGCGCCCTCTCCAAAGTGTCCTCATCCGTTTGGTAGTGTGGCACCCAGGACTGTACAAGTATTCCAACTGTGGCCGAACTACATCCTAGAGTTCTCAGGGAGTTGGCCAAGGAAATAGCGGAGGCATTGGCTGTGATCTTTCAAAAATCACTGGAATGAGGGGAAGTCCCAGATGATTGGAAAATTGCTATTGTAACCCCTTTCTTCAAGAAAGGATCAAGACAAAAGATGGAAAATTATAGGCCGATTAGCATAACCACGGTTGTAGGTAAAATTCTAGAATCCATCGTTAAGGATGAGATTTCTAAAGTCTCGGAAGTGCAGGGTCGGATTAAAACAAGTCAGCATGGGGAGGTTGTGCCTGAAAAACCTATTAGAATTCTTTGAAGAGGTAACCGGTAGGTTAGACCAGGGAAATCCAGTGGATATTATTTATCTAGACTTCCAAAAGGCCTTTGATAAGGTGCCTCATGAGAGGCTGTTGAGTGAGATGAGGGCCCATGGTGTTTGAGGTGAGGTACTAGCATGAATTGAGGATTGGCTGTCTGACAGAAGGCAGACAGTTGGGATAAAAGCTTCTTTATCGGAATAGCAACTAAAGACAAGCGGGGGCCCACGGATTCAGTGTTGGGGCCGCAGCTGTTCACTTTATATATTAATGATCTGGGTGAAGTGATTGAGGGCTTTCTGGTGAAGTTCGCTGATGATACAAAGTTAGGTGGTCAGGCAGGTAGTTCTGAGGTGGTGGGGAGGCTGCAGAAAGATTTAGACAGTTTAGTAGAGTGGTCCCGGAAATGGCTGATGAAATTCAATGTGAGCAAATGCAAGATCTTGCACTTTGGAAAAAAGAATACTGGCATGGACTATTTTCTAAATGGTGAGAAAATTCCTAAAGCCAAAGTACAAAGGGATGTGGGACTGCTAGTCCAGGATTCTCTAAAGATTGAGTTGCAGGTTGAGCCCATGGTTAAGAAAGCAAATATAATGTTGTCATTTATCTCAAGAGGGTTGGAATATAAACGCAGCGATGTGCTACTGAGACTTTATGAAGATCTAGTTAAGCCCCATTTAGAATACTATGTCCAATTTTGGGCCCCACACCTCAGGAAGGACATACTGGCACTGAAGTATGTCCCGCAGAGATTCACACAGATGATCCTTCGAATGGTAGGCCTAACATACGATAAACGGCTGAGAATCCTGGGATTGTATTCATTAGAGTTTAGAAGGTTGAGGGGAGATCTAATAGAAACTTACAAGATTATGCATGGCTTAGAAAGGGTGGACGCTGGGAATTTGCTTCTGTTAAGCGGGAAGACTAGGACCTGTGGACACAGCCTTAGAATTAGAGGGGGTCAATTTAAAATGAGGAGATATTTATTCAGCCAGAGAACGCTGGGCGTGTGGAATTCATTGCCACGGACCACAGCAGAAGCTGGGACGTTAAATGTCTTCAAGGCAGAGATTGATAAATTCTTAATCTCGCAAGGAATTAAGGGCTATGGGGAGAGTGCAAGTAAGTGGAGTTGAAATGCCCATCAGCCATGATTTAATGGCAGAGTGGACTCAATGGGCCGAATAGCCTTACTTCCACTCCTATGTCTTATGGTCTTTAACTGCCAAACAAAAGGTTACCGTACAAGGAAGAGCTTGTGGTGTTGGAGGTGATAGCTTAGCATTTATAAAGGATTGACTAATAGGAAACAGAGTTATTACAAAGGGCCAGTTTGTAGATGGCTGGTTAAAGTCCACTGAGAGTACCACAACAAACAGTGCCAAGGCTCAAATTATTACAACCTACAATAACTTGGGCAAGAATTTTGCAGATGGAGTACAATACGGCGAACTGCAAGGCTGTTGCTGTTTAAATGGCAAGATACTGCAGAACACTGAAATAGGATTCTTGCATCCTTACTTATGAATTACAAAATAGTGGGAAAGTTGGGACAATAAGCATTCAAATGGTCAACTGAATGCTTGATTCTTACTGCAACATTATCACAATTGTTATGGCATTGGAGCTGTTCATTTGACACAGGTGGTGGTATTCTCATACATATGCTGCGTTTGCCCTTATAGATGGACGTGGTCATGGGTTTGGAAGGTAACCCTCAGGAGTTGGTAGTGACAGTTCTCCATTTTTATGCCATTGTAAGATTTTGAGTCCTGAACCATCTGAAATGGACGAGAAAATAAGTTAAAGGAAATGATGATAGATTAGCTATGGCAGACATTTATGACGATATTTCATAGCTCTAAATAAAGATCCATTTTACTGAGAAATAAAAACTCTGGGAAGCGTGAACCATCCATGATAAATTGAGACAATTATGAATGACATCAAATTGGTAAAGTATATAATGTGAAGATTAGCAATGCACCAGAAAATTGGAGAAATACTATAAACCAGGTTTGGATAACTAAAGGAGAAAACTAACAAGAAATGTCAAAAAAGACAGTAACAGCTTGTACAAGTATATAATAGTAGCTAAGTTGGCCCCTTAGGTTGGGAAATTAATAACGGAGCCAAGGACAATGCAGAGACTAAAGAAATAATTTTACCAACCATCACTAGAAGAGAAATAATAATAATAATAATAATAATAGACAATCAAGGGGAGAAAAGAGAGGAGGAACTTTAAAGTGTTAATTCTTGTTGGAAGAAAACTTAGGATGTAAAATTGACAATCCTGAACCTGACGGATTGCATACTAATTCTTAAAAAAAGGTTGCTACAGAGATAGTAGACACATTGAAGAATCTATTTGGGATGATTACAGCCAAAGGTAAACTACAAATGTAAACTCCTTTTCTCGAGAGAAAGGAAATAGATAGCAGGAAACAACAGTCTGGTTAGCCTAACATCTGTCATCAGAAAAATGCTGGAATCCATTATTAAGGAACTAGCAGCAAAACATTTTAAAAAGTGCAATATAATCAGAGGTGGCATGGTTCACGTGAATGGTTTGATGAGGCGATTCCAATGCTCTGAGAACATAGTGAACAGAAAGCAAAAAGGGAAACCAAGAATGCAGCACTTTTAGATTCTCAAAAGGCATTTGATAGTGTGCCATAAAAAAGTACCCACACAACAAAAATGATCTTGGAATCGTGAGGGCAAGGGGGGGTGGAGGTGGAAAGGATACAGATAGTGGCCAGAAATCTGACAGCTGAGAATACAAGAAAACCATTGTGAAATTATCATATTGGCAAGGAGGGAAAAGAAAAATCTTATTCAAATGGAGAGACTCCAGAATGCCACAATACAGAGGGACAGGATGGCCTCAAACATGAAATCACGAATGGTTTATTTTACTTACCCATGCCTGACCTAATGCTAAGAACTACAAAGTACACGGAATAATACACATGTGCATTAGAAGGCAGTTGAAAATATATGTCTGAAAGCATAGAGTAAGGACCATTTTGCTGTACCTTTCCTCATAAGGCAATCTGCTTCATCCCAGGAAGCTGTTCAGTGAACCTCCCATGAAGTGCTTCCAAAGCAAGTATATTCTTTTTGATTAAGGATAAAACAAAACAGTATTCTAGGTGCAACTTCACCAATGTAAAGTTGGTTACAAGACTTTCTTATTTTATACTCCATCACCCTTGTAACAAAGACGAATATTGTATTTGCCTTGCTAAATACTGGTTTTATATACAAGTGTGAAACAATTAATGGTCCTTCTATCTTTAAAAGAACAAGGTAATAAATAGATTTTTTTTTTAAATTACTTACAATGCCAGACGGCTCAAGACGTATTGGATGTGTTCACATTCTGGAGCAAGGAAGGGTCTAGCTTTGGTAAAACAGCAAATAGCACTTTTAAGCACATGAACTAGTGGCAAAGGTACCTGCCATCTTCCAGCATGCCATTCAGTTACCTGTTCAAGGAAGAGAAGGCTGAAGGTTAAATATTGTTGCAAGATCCTCAACTATTAGTTTCAACACTTCTATGATTTCACTAAATATAAGTTCCCTGATGTTTTTGCATCAAAATTTACACTTTAATTATTGTCTGATATATAAAATCTGAAGTTAACCATTCATATGATACCATTCAGTTCTACTTATCAGGAGGAAACAAAGCTTTGGCAAATTACACTCGAGTGCAGATTAAACTCTAGGAGGGAAAAACAATTTAAGGGTAATTTCATAAGAATATCATGAAGAACTTGGTGCTGCATCCCAACAATTCCCTTGACTGGTATCAGAATTAAACTGCCATCAGGATAGGAGAAACAGAGCATAGAGATCACTATATCAATGAAGGAACAGCTGCAGGATAGGAAACATTGAAATGCTGTGCCGGAAGCTCCTGCTCATCTGGCCGGCTGTATTCTTTTTGTTTTTCTTAATTTCAGTTTTGTATCAAAGTTCACCGTTCTTTCTTTACTGCAGCTCTAGTGGTGGAAGGCAGCAGCGTGGTGAATCCAGACGTCCATTCCTCGTGGGCATAGTGACCATGGCTTTACCAAAGGCCTCATCTCTGATGGGTCTGGTCTGTTCCTCCTGGCAGCAGTTTCAGCGGTGACTTTAGTGGTGGTGCAGTGGTTCTGGATCATTCCTTGTAGCTATGGAAACATGGTGGTTTCAGGCAGCGACTGAAGCGGTGACAGCTTCAGTGTCAGCAACTTGATGGATCTGATCCATCCCTGATGCAGTGGCTTTGGTGTCGGCTTGAGCAGCGTGATGGGTCCAGTCCAAACATCCTTGCTTTGATGGCCTTAGAAGTGGCTTCAACAGCATGGTCTTGTAGCCAATCCAGAAACCCAGACTGTCATGGATGGAGCATAGAATGAACTTTGTCCTAACTTTGTCTCAATTATTTCCTTTTACAATTTCTGTAATTAAGACGATACCGAATTGTGGCAACTTATACACATCTCACTGTATTTTCATAAAGTGACAATAAGTTGCTATTCTATTCTTTGTTGGCAGATTTTTACAAAGTCAGTAAAACGTTACTTAACTAGTGACCGTGCCAACAAGTGCCATTAACCCAAATGGTTTTGAGAAACCAGCACTTACAACAAGATGACACTTTGCTATTTAATATGTTGTCCACTCGTGTGAATTGCAGCAAAAATGTGAATTATTAGGGTGAGACCACTTAGAATCCTTAAAATATATTATTTAAGTAAATCATATTCTGTTTTTATGAGTCTGACTACTAATGATTTTGATTTGTCAACTGTCAATTGAGCAGAAGTATATCAATCTAAAACAAAAGCTTAGGAGGGCAGAAACAGATAACCAGTTGATTTTCTTTCCCCCAAATCAGCAGCATGTAAGCAAGACTTTGGTTATTTAAATGAGAACAGGTCCCCAAAACTGTCGAAAACGTACTGATAATAATGTACCTTGTGCAGGATCGTGTTCGAACAACGAGTGAAATCAGTAAATAGCTTCTCTATTCAGCAACTGCAGTGCAGTTCAAGGCAGCAATGAAATCTCGAAGTACAGTTCTTACAGTAGCCTCTATACACAGTTCTTTTATATATATTAAAATTCTATCACTATGGTTTTACATAGTTTTACCTATTGCACACAAAAGTTTGTGTAACATCTGTCCCATGGAAGCAGGAGAGTGTTTAAATATTTGCTAAGTGCTGGCTGCTACTCGGATTAGCATGTCTGTCTGATCTGCTGGCAGAATTAAGAGGTGTTAGTCCAGTTATCTTAAGTTCGTACATATTAGTAAAAGTTCCAGGCCTATATACAATCTAAATAAATTAGAAATTATGCATACACTAAATAAAAGTATATTAAGAATATTAAACTGATTATCGCAGTTGCATCGTGAAATTTATTTACCATCCATGGTTTGATGGTTCTTTATTACAGTCAGAGTCTTAGAGATGTACAGCATGGAAACAGACCCTTTGGTCCAACCCGTCCATGCCGACTAGATATCCTAACCCAATCTAGTCCCACCTGCCAGCACCCGGCCGATACCTCTCCAAACCCTTCCTATTCATATACCCATCAAAATACCTCTTAAATGTTGCAATTGTACCAGCCTCCACCACTTCCTTTGGCAGCTCATTCCATACACGTACCACCCTCTGCATGAAAAAGGTTGCCCCTTAGGTCTCTTTTATATCTTTCCCCTCTCACCCTAATCCTATGCCCTCTACTTCTGGACTCCCCAACCCCAGGAAAAAGACTTTGCCTATTTACCCTATCCATGCCCCTCAATTTTGTAAACATCTATAAGGTCACCCCTCAGCCTCCAAAGCTCCAGGGAAAACAGCCTCAGCCTGTTCAGCCTCTCCCTATAGCTCAAATCCTCCAACCCTGGCAACATCCTAGTAAATCTTTTCTGAACCCTTTCAAGTTTCACAACATCTTTCCGATAATGTCCTGTACAGCCACAACAGGACCTCCAAGCTCGTGTACTCAATACTCTGACCAATAAACGAAAGCATACCAAATGCCTTCTTCACTATTCTGTCTACCTGCGACTCCACTTTCAAGGAGCTATGAACCTGCACTCCAAGGTCTCTTTGTTCAGAAACACTTTCTAGGACCTTACCATTAAGTGTATAAGTCCTGCTAATATTTGCTTTCCCAAAATGCAGCACCTCGCATTTATCTGAACTGAACTCCATCTGCCACTTCTCTGCCCATTGACCTATCTGAGGTAACCCTCTTCGCTGTCCACTACGCCTCCAATTTTGGTATCATCTGCAATTTACTAACTGTACCTCTAATGCTCGCAACCAAATCATTTATGTAAATGACAAAAAGTAGAGAATGCAGCACCGATCCTTGTGTCACTCCACTGGTCACAGGCCTCCAGTCTGAAAAACTACCCTCCACCACCACCTTCTGTGTTCTACCTTTGAGCCAGTTCTGTATCCAAATGGCTAGTTCTCCCTGTAATCTGAGATCTAACCTTGCTCATCAATCTCCCATGGGGAACCTTGTCGAACGCCTTACTGAAATCCATATAGATCACATCTACTGCTCTGCCCTCATCATTCCTCTTTTTATTTCTTCAAAAAACTCAATCAAGTTTGTGAGACATGATTTCCCATGCACAAAGCCATGCTGACCATCCCGAATCAGTCTTTGCTTTTCCAAATACATGTACATCCTGTCTCTCAGGATTCCCTCCAACAACTTGCCCACCACTGACGTCATGCTCACCGGTCTATAGTTCCCTGACTTGTCTTTACTGCCCTTCTTAAACAGTGGCACCACGTTAGCCAACCTCCAGTCTTCAGGCACCTCACCTGTGACTATCGATGATACAAATAGCTTAGCAAGAGGCCCAGCAATCACTTCTCTACCATCCCACAGAGTTCTTGGGTACACCTGATTAGGTCCTGGGGACGTATCCACCTTTATGCGTTTCAAGACTTCCAGCACTACCTCCTCTATAATTTGGGCATTTTGCAAGGTGTCACCATCTATTTCCCTACAGTCTATATCTTCCCTATCCTTTTCCACAGTAAATACTGATGCAAAATTCTCGTTTAGTATCTCCCCATTTTCTGCAGCACCACACAAAGGAGCCTTGCTGATCTTTGAGAGGCCCCATTTTCTCCCTCATTACCCTTTTGTCCTTAACATATTTGTAAAAAACCTTTTGAATTCGCCTTAATTCTATTTGCCAAAGCTATCTCATGTCTCCTTTTTGCCCTTCTGACTTCCCTCTTAAGTATACTCCTACTTCCTTTATAGTCTTCAATGGATTCACTCGATCTATCCTGTGTATACCTGACGTATGCTTCTTTCTTTTTCTTAACCAAACCCTCAATTTCTTAAGTTGAAAAATGTGTTTCTGGAAAAACACAGCAGACCAGGCAGCATCCGAGAAGCAGGAGAATCGACATTTCGGACATAAGCCCTTCTTCAGGAATGAGGCTGGTGTGCCAAGCGGGCTGAGATAAAAGTGGGGGGAGGGGCGTTGGGAATACGATAGGTGGAACGAGGTGAGGGTAATAGGCTGGAGGCACCCCCTCTCCGGCCTATCACCCTCACCTCGGTCCACCTATCGTATTCCCAGCGCCCCTCCCCCCTACCTTTTATCTCAGCCCGCTTGGCACACCAGCCTCATTCCTGAAGAAGGGTTTATGCCCGAAACGTCGATTCTCCTGCTCCTCGGATGCTGCCTGGCCTGCTTGTTTTTCCAGCACCACATTTTTTGACTCTGGTACTCCAGCATCTGCAGTCCTCACTTCCTCAATTTCTTAAGTCATCCAGCATTCCTTATACTTACCAGCCTTCCCTTTCACCCCAACAGGAATATACTTCCTCTGGATTCTCGTTATCTCATTTCTGAAGGTTTCCCATTTTCCAGCTGTCCCTTTTCCTGCGAACATCTGCCCCCAATCAGCTTTCGAAAGTTCTTGCCTGATATAGTCAAAATTGGCCTTTCTCCAATTTAGAACTTCAACTTTTAGATCTGGTCTATCCTTTTCCATCACTATTTTAAATCGAATAGAATTATGGTCGCTGGCCCCAAAGTGCTCTCCCACTGACACCTCAATCACTTGCCCTGCCTTATTTCCCAAGAGTAGGTCACGTTTTGCACCTTCTCTAGTAGGTACATCCACATACTGAATCAGAAAACTTTCTTGTACACACTTAAATTCCTCTCCATCTAAACCCTTAACACTATGGCAGTCCCAGTCTATATTTGAAAAGTTAAAATCCCTGACCATAATCACCCTATTATTCTTACCTGAGATTTCCTTATAAATTCTCAATTTCCCGCTGACTATTAGGAGGTCTATAATACAATCCCAATAAGATGATCATCCCTTTCTTATTTCTCAGTTCCACTCAAATAACTTTCCTGGATGTATTTCCAGGAATATCCTCCCTCAGTACAGCTGTAATGCTATCCCTTATCAAAAACACCACTCCCCCTCCTCCTTTTCTATCCTTCCTGTAGCATTTGTATACTGGAACATTAAGCTGGCAGTCCTGCCCATCTCTGAACCATGTCTCTGTAGTTGCTATGATACCCCAGTCCCATGTTTCTAACCATGCCCTGAGTTCATCTGGCTTCCCTGTTAGGCCCCTTACATTGAAATAAATGCAGTTTAATTTATTAGTCCTACCTTGTCCCTGCCTGCCCTGGCTGTTGACTCGCTTCGGTTCTAAATTGTTCCAGTCTCAGAGCGATCTCTTTCCTCATTATCTCCCTGGGTCCCACCCCTCAAAACCACCCCCCCAACCTTACTAGTTTAAATCCTTCCGAGCAGCTCTACTAAATTTCCCTGCCAGTATATTAGTCCCCTTTCAATTTAAGTGCAATCCGTCCTTCTTGAACAGGTCACTTCTACCCCAAAAGAGATTCCAATGATCCAAAAACGTGAATCCTTCTCCCATACACCAGCTCCTCAGCCATGTATTCATCTGCTCTATCCTCCTATTCCTGCCCTCACTAGCTCGTAGCACTGGAAGTAATCCAGATATTACTACTCTCGAGGACCTCTTTTTTAAATTCCTGTCCAACTCTCTGTAATCTCCCTTCAGAATCTCAAACTTTTCCCTTTCTATGTCATTGGTTCCAATGTGGACAATGACCTCTTGCTGGCCCCTCTCCCCATGAGAACATTCTGCACCCTCTCCGAGACATCCTTAATCCTGGCACCAGGAAAGCATCACACCATTCTGCTTCTTCACTGCTGGCCACAGAAACGTCTGTCTATACCTCGAACTAGAAAGTCCCCTAACACAATTGATCCCTTTGAACCCGACGTACCCCTCGTTGCATTAGAGCCAGTCTCAACACCAGAAACTTGGCTGTTCGTGCTACGTTCCCCTGAGAATCCATCCCCTCCAACATTTTCCAAAACAGCATACTTATTTGAAATGGGTTTAGCCACAAAAGACTTCTGCACTACCTGCCTACCTCTTACCTTTCCTGGAGTTAACCCATCTATGTGACTGTATCTGAGACTTTTCCCCCTTTCCTATAACTGCCATCCATCACATACTGTTGCTGTTGCAAATTCCTCATTGCTTCTGTCTCTCCAACCAATCCATTCGATCTGATAAGATTCGCAACCAACAGCATTTATAGCAGGTATAATCCACTGTAATCCTTAAACTCCCACATCTGACAGGAAGCACATTTCACTCTACTAAAGGCCCTTTTTGCTTCTTCACAATCTACAGACCTAAAAATTAACACAGTCTTATTACTCTACAAACACTGACCCAGGTTAAATTAATAGTTATGCCTTATATTTTAAGTTTAATCAAGAGACATATCTCCAAAAACATATAATCAAGAACCCACTCTACTCACTATTGCAGCCTTTCTGTAGGTCACACTTAAAACAACAATGCACTTATCTACTTCTGTGCTGTGAATTTCACCAAACAGTTCCACCAAGATCAGTTGTGAATTTCACGGTTTGTTAATTTTCCCAGATGCACTCCAATGTCCAGCGATCCATGAATTCAAACACCGTAGGCAGTGTCAGTTCCTTTCTTTCTCTCTCTCCTGCACTGACCTTATCATGTGCTTCCTTTGTCTGTTCGTCTCCCTTTTAAAACTGCTGTTGTTTTGACTTTTTTTTTCCCCCAAAGTTCCAAAGCAATGCAACAGCATGTAAAACAGTAATTGCTGCTCCTGGAATTTGAGGAAATCACCTCCAACACCTAAAATACCTCAAAGGAGCAGCTGTTACAGCCAGAACTTTTTCCCATCCTCCATCTTGGATTACCCAGAATCCATTCATTCATGCAATTTCACAACAGCACTTTTTTGGTAGTAAGTTTCTTAAAGAGGAGTTTAATATGTATATAACAGGGACATTCTAGTTGGGGAAATTGTTTGATGTGTTGTAATCTATTCAGGTCCTGGGGGTTGGTAAGGTCTGATCAATATTATCATGTTTTGGTTGAGTGATGGAGATACGGTGTCAGAAGAGTATTGTTTCTGAACAGGTTACGATATTGACATTTATTTAGAGGTAGCTTTGATGTAGAAATAAGCCTAAACACTGCTTCCAGCATGGGGCTAATAAGGATTTGAAGATGTGAAGAAGTAGTAATGCTTTGGAAGGAATGTTTTAATTTAGTTTATCTTGTAATAGTAAAATGTACTACAAAAACACGGTTGTGAATGAATGAATGAAAACGTGTTATAATAAACATAGCGAGTTAGTAAAGAGTTATGAAGGAATGTATGGGAATGCAGTATGCGAATATAGTAAACTGGCGAGTGAGTTAGTAAACAGACCTATAACATAATCTCTCTCAATCCCCCCCCCCCACTTTTGACTCTACTTGATACCTTTCAAAGAGAATAACAATTCTCATCCAAACTCAAATGTACCACCAGGGTCTTTTAGATGTTGATGGGGCTTGCGGGGACATGGCTCATAGTTTGGTACAGTTCAAATTTTAACAGTTTGTTGGCAACTGCACTTTTTAAAAAAAGAGACAACATACACAATTAGAATAATAATAAACATCATGATGGTCAGTCAGTCTCTGGTTCCAGGCCTTGATTGTAGGACATTCGTTTGATGTGTGAAATGTGAATCCAGGCCTCCTTCCCTTGGATCGTGACAGCCAACTGGGTGATCAGCAGCATCTGGTATGGTCCTTCCCACTTTATGCCTGAAGGTTCCTGGTCAATCTTATTCACATGAACCCACTCAGCACTTCCTCAGGCAGGTTCTTCCATGCAGCTGATACCCGAGGTGGCAGAACCTGCAGCATCGGTTAGTACCTGACATGAGGATAACAGGGTGTCACTCATAAGATGATAGTCAGCCTTCTGGAGGTCTATTGTCCCAGGTAGGGACGCTGGCCCAGATGTCACTATTTAAATGGACTCAGACCTGTCATGTTGTTTGGGGTAGCCCGACACAGCACAGAACTATTGGTAAAACCTGGGAACAGGGCATTCTGTCCTGGTGGTATTTAGACAGTCGCTGGTTCAGGGTCTGATCCATTCTTTTCACTTGCCCTGATGACTGTGGATGATAAGGACAGTGAAAGTTCCAGTCAGTCCTTCTAACATCATGGGTAACTCCAAAAGCATAATGCGAGTCTGTGTAAATGTGGGCAAACTGATCCATTTTTAGTAACCCACAGCCATCCTTGTCTTTTCCCAGACAGGATGATCTTTTAATTCTTCCCTCCGTAGGGTTCTGATGGACCACATTATCTGACCATCTTGAAATGTAAAAATGAATTCAGTTGGGTGAGGATATCCATCCAGAGGAGCAGCCGGGCGAAAGGTCCTATCCATATAAAGGTTACTAACACAAATTCAACGTGTGGGGGTTTGGTCCTTTTGATTCTATCAGCTCCTGCTCCATCAGCTATCTTCACTGCCCCTTAGTGGGAGTTTGGTCTTGTACCTCTGCAGAAGGCACAGAAATTCTGGTTGTGTCGAAAAGACACTCCAGGTCGGCCGCCCTCATGGTCACAGATCTTCCTTCTGGTGGCATAAAGCCAGTAAGAGTGTAAAGCAGCATGAGGTAGACTCTCATTTTTTTTTTGTCAACTTCAGCAGCTCCTGCTGGGTGGTTTGCTTTTTAAACTGTTCTAGATCAATCCTACTCCCATGTTCTGGGGTCTCTTCTTCCTTATTGTTTATTGGGCGAGTTCTCCCTTTTCCAGCACCCCCTGCCCTAACAGCCTTCCTTCCTACATTCTTGACACTTCCCTGTGTGTTTCTCTTGGGTTTAAAGCTTTTCTCAAGATCTGCAGCTTGGGAGCGGATTGGATTCATTGTTGGGCTGTTTATTTCTCTTGGGTCTTCCCGGAGTTACTGAGGGTCTGTTCTATTTGTCCTGCCTGTCGGGCTTGCAATTCAGCACTAGTATCTCATTCCAGCCAGTGGGCTTGGTCAACTAGTTCATAATAATTAGTCCCCCTCTGGCCCCAATCTGGTTTGGTCAGCTTTAACATTTTAGGGATCTCAGGTTTAAGTCCAGCGGCAAAAGCAGATTTCCAGAGACCATAATTGGCACCTTGAAAATCTCTGTCTTCCTGCACGTTTGGGACTCCAGCATATTCTTTCCAGGTCGTCCTAAGCCTTCCCTTATATTCGGGGACCTCTTCTGTAGCTTTTTGACAACAAGCTGTGACTTTTGTCCAATCGGTGTTAGGTGGACTCTAGCTGTGTAGCCAATGTTTAATTGCTGTCCAGCCAGCTTGCAGCTCATGCTCAGACTCTCATGGGCACCTTTGACTGCCTCATGAAGGCGGCGCCCTTCTCTTTTAGTTACAATCATGCTCAGAATCTGTACCCTGTTCTAGGGATTGAGCATACATATTCCCCTTAACCAGTCTAGGCTTTCCCATGTTTTCCCATCCTCGTTGTTTGGATGAGGCATTTCTTAAGACCACCTGTCCATGTTTTCGGGGGTTGCAGATTCATGCAGTGTGTTTTTCAATCCAGTTTACCAAAACATCCACCTCAGTGTTGTCCTCTAACTTTTGCCTGACCACTTTCTCGATCTTTACTATGCTGGTTTTAAAGGGTCATAAACGTGGTGCTGGGGATATACAGTCCTCCTCGCTTTCACTGCTAAAGGACCATCACTTTTGTCCTTCTGTTTCCCAAGGGCAATTGCTTGGTTTTGCTGAACCACTTCCTGGACATCATGGTTAGTCGAATATAAATTCTATCAGGATTTGGAAACAAAGAAAGAAACTTACAGGGACTGTTATCTCATCCTTCAATTTCCTGTTCTGTTTCAACCTCCTGCTTTTTAAGGTGAATTTTTTCCTGTTTTGATCTTTCTTTTTGCAGCTACTCATGTACCACTTTTAATTGCTCTCTTTAAGCAAGGTCACTTCACAATCATGGGCGAATTGGGATATGCTTTCATTTCTCTGGCAAATTTGTTCCAGCAATGCAAGGGACCATTTAATTCTTTGTTCATCTTACTGTCGGTGATATTTTCCCTAGACCCATTTCATATCATCCAGAGTGCACTGTCCTTGGGTAAATTATATTGCTGCCCAACTTTGGTTAGAATCTTCCCTCACAAGAACTGTACCTCAAGGCAGTTTTATAACTGCCGCAGCATTTCTTCCGCGTTGTGTCAGGACGGGCCAGTCTGCTTTTGGGGGTTACAGGCAGCTTATAGGGTCACTTATGGTCATCCGAATATACGCGTCACGGGCAATTTCCTGCCAATTTGGAGCAAGGTTTAGACATGGAGGCATTCGAAAAATGGCCAACTCACAAAAGGTTCGGGATCACGTTCAGGTGCTAGATCACGACTCTAAGAAGGAAGCTTCTTGCCCTCAAAAGGACTGTCAGTGACCGGTCAGTTTAGATAGTGCCCCCAGCAATCCTGCCGACTATGCCAAATTGTGTGATAGTGTTCAAATAACGAATGAAATCGGTTAATGGTAAAAATAGCCTCTTCATTCAGCAACTGCAGTGACACAGTTTGAGGCTACAATTAAATCATAAAGTACAGTTCTTACAGTAGCCTCTTTATATACCGTTCTTACATATATTAAAACCTATCACTATGGTTTACATTGTTTTATCTATTACACACAAAAGTTTGTGTAACATCTGTCCTGGGGAAACAGGAGATTGCTTAAACATTTGCTAAATGCTGGCTGCTACTAGGATTAGAGTGCCTGTCTGGTCTGCTTGCTTAATTAAAAAGGTGTTCGCCCTTTTATCCTTTAAGTTAGTACATATTAGTGAAAGTACTAGTCCTGTATATGATCTAAATAAATTAGAAATTATACATACACTAAATTATAAAGGATATTAAACTGATTATCACAGCTAGGTCATGAGACTTTATTTACTATTGTTGGTTTGACAGTTCTTTACTCATTCATGAAAGCACTTTCACAACAGCACTGTTTTGGAAGTAAGTTTCTTAAAGGGTTAGCAGCCCTCTTTGATATTTATTTAACAGGTACAAAGTTAAAAATCACACATCAGGCTCTAGTCCAACAGATTTATTTGGAAGCACTAGCTTTTGGAGCACTGCTCCTTCATCAGGTGGTTAAGATCATAGACAGAATTTATAGCAAAAGATTGCAGTGTCATGAAACTGAAATGATATATTGAACAAACCTGGATTGTCAAGTCTTTCAGCTTTTAGAATGGGTTACAAGTTTTGGTCCATTAATATGTAAATCCCAGAACCTCTTTTAAGTCACCTTCTCAAGATGACTTAAGGTACATACTAGTTGGGGAAACCGTTTGGTGTTCTGTAACCTACCCAGGTCCTGAGAGACAGTTGATAAGAGCTGATTAATATTACGTTTCCAAATCTTCGACGGAGTCGTGGAGACACGATCTCGGAAGAGTATTGTTTCTGAACAGATTATGATATTTATATTTATTCAGAGATAGCTTTGTTATAGAAAAAGGCCTAAACACTGCTTGCAGCATGGGGCTAACAAGGATTGAAGGTGTGAAGAAGCAGTAATGCTTTGAAAGGAATGTTTTAATTTAGTTAATCTTGTAATAGTAAAACTTAATACAAAAACATGGTTTATGAACAAATGAATGAAAACACATTATAGTAAACATAGCAAGCTAGTAAAGAGTTATGAATGAATGAATGGGAATGAGGTATTAGTAAATACAGCTCGCTGAGTGAATTCGTAGAGACCTATAATACAATATCTCACATTTGCAACATGTTTTTACTATATGATTGCAGACAAGTAACAATCTCCCTCTAAAAACCACTAACTTTATAATTATTATAAGAAATAATTTTAACAATGTCAAATGATTGGGATGCAAACGATCCTAAACCCACCTCCATACCTGCTCCAATTCAAACAATCCCAATTTACCCCTATCCCAATGTTGAATAACATGGCCATGTGCATCAAACATGAAATTGGGCCAAACATTTTGAGGATTACAGTGACTGTGTATACCCACAGTTTACACAATCTACTCATAATTCAAATGGGAATTCTACAGGAGAGCAACTAAGTTGGAAAAAGGTTGAACTGCAATTCTATCATCAAATGTACTTCACAGTATCTAAAAGAAAAGATCTACGCGGAGGAATATTTCTAAGCCGAAAAAATTTTAACATTTTTATTTTGATTTAAGATAATCTTGTTGCTGTATTTTTTTAGACTAGCAATAGGCATACAAAAGCTGTAGTATCTGCTGGAGGTATTATATGATGTTATCTTCTCACTTCACCTTTGCAGCTCGCTTTATCGTCTTGATTCTCATAATAGAAAGCACCTTACATAATATGCATGTCTAAATGGATTTGACAGCATTGTAAAGTCAGAAATGAAGGAGATTGCAACAGTTTAGTCTATTCAATGCAGAGATGAACCAAAAACATTGCGCCTTGTCCAAGGCTAGTCTTAACAGACTATGAGAGAGAGAGAGATTACTGCTGTTGGTTTGAGCTGAGGAGCACCATACCTCAGGTGAGAGGAAAGGCTGAGGAGGAGAGTTCTTCATGGTAACCTCAGGAAGTGCAAGAATTGAACCAAAGTTGTTGACACTACTCTGCGTCACAAACCAGTTATCCAGCCAACTGAGCAATTTATTTTCAAATAAAAGACAAACATTCCTTTTGCTTTTCCAATTACCCACTGAATTTGGATGATAGCTTTTTGAGATTCATGGACAAAGACATCATTATCTCTCTGCCTGTAGTCTTCTACTGTCATTGGCTACTTAAGTAATAATCAGATCTTCTATTCATCCTACAAAGTGTGTAATCTCACATTTCCCCACATTATACTCCATCCACCAAGCATTTTGCCTGATCACTTAACCCACATTTCGTTATCATCATCACCACTTCATGTATCACTGAATTTTGTCTCATCCAAAATCCTGGCTATAGTGCATTCACTTTCCTCATCTAAATCATTAATATAAATTATAAGTAATTGTGGCCCCAGTACTAAACCCTGTGGCACCCCACTAGTAACAAGTTGCCATCCTGATTGTCCCAATTCTGTCTTCCACGAGTGAGCCAACCTCGCCCCATGCTAATGGACAACCTCCAATCCCACAGGCTTTAATCAAATAGTTTGATGTTGCCAAACTCCTTCTGAAAGTCCAAATATGAGACATCAAGTGTTTTACCCTTATCTAGTCTGCTTGTTACTTTCTCAAAGAATTCTCATAAGTTTGTTCGGCATGATTTCTCCTTCATGAAGCCATGCTGACTCCGCTTGATCATGTGAAACTTAAAATGTTCTATTACAGACTTTATAGTAGACTCTAACATTTTAAAATAACAGATGTGAAGATAAGTGGCCCACAGCTACCTTTTTTGTCTCCTTCTATTTTTTACCAAAATGCTATTAATGGTAGTATACCAATCTGCTGAGATTTTTTCCAGAATCTACGGATTCTTGGAAGATTACTACCAGTGTACTCACCATCTCTTTAGCTACTTCCACTAATACACAAGAAAGCATTTAATCAGCTTCAATGGATTTCAGTCTTTTGCACCATTTGTTTCTCTCGCACTTTTTCCATTAATGATACTTATTTTATTTCCACTGCTCAATTCTGAAGGAGCATCACTGGACTTGAAATATTAATTCTGCTTTCTTTCCGCACATGTTGCCAGACCTGCTGAGGTTTTTCAGCAATTTCTGTTTCTATTTCTGAGTTCCGGCATCCACAGTTTGTTTCTTTAAGTAGCTACTGACAGTTAGGAAATAACAGCGCAAAGGGAAATTGCGTTCAAAACATTTATTAGCACTCTTTGAGAGTTCAGCTAGCAAAGTGAATAAAACTTTACCCGTTGTTGCGGGAGATTCGAGTCCAGGCCTAACAATATGGTTGACTTTTAACTGCCCTCAAAATGACCTTACAAGCCAATCAGTTCAAGAGGCACTTAAGCATGGATATTTAGTAATACATGCTGACTAAACCAGCAACACCTACCTTCCCTGAACAAATAAAAATAGTAAATTTGAATTTCCACTTCAAGAATAGAAAAGCAGACTACTGTTCAAACTGACAAACATTTGAGAATGCTTCAGTACAGAGGAATCTGGATATTCTAGTATATGAATCACAAAGTTTGCAAACAGGTACACAGCAAATATTTTGGAATACAAGTGGATTGCTGGACTTTATTGCAAAGGGGGAAACATAAAAATACAAATAATTTGTTACCTTCGTATTGATGAGATGGCACCCAGAGTACTCTGTACAGTTTTAGTCTCCTTACTTAGGAAGGATATACTTGTATCAGAAGCAGTTCAGAGAAAGCTGACTCTGTTGATTCCTGCCATGAAGGGGTTAACATATAAAGAATTATTTAGTCTATACTCATGAGAGTTTAGAAGAATGAGATATGACCATATTGAAATGCAAAAGATTTGGGAGTTTTGACAAGGTAGGTGTGAGGATGTTTTCTATCATAAGGGAATCTTGAACTAGGCGACATGGAGCTCCAAAAGTGTCTAAGTTGAGATGGAAATTACAAGAGTCATTAGTTTTGGAACTGTCTCCCCAGACAGCAATGGAGATTATATCATTGACTATATTCAAAAGCAGAATTTAAACTACAACATTGTCAAAAGGTTATGGGAGGCATCAGGAAAGTGGAGTTAAGGCCACAATAAGATCAGTCATGATCTTGTTGAATGGCAGAGCAACCTTGTAGGTATAAATCCTGTGGCTGTTCACCAATTCCTTATGTTTCTGTTTTTATTACCCAGTTATTCAGTTGATAATGCTTCCTCAAGTATGATTAAATAGATCTGCAATTTGCTCAATTTGTTTCTCAACCTCCTTGTAATTAATGAAATTGCATTTGCAATTTAAATAAAAATAATCTAGAGTGCTTTGGAAAAGTATAACCAAAGTTACCATTCCTTTCAAGATTGGTGCGAAAACAATCAGGTTACAGAAACTAAATTATCTTAAGTCCAATTATTTTGATACTTTTTTAAAAA
Source organism: Chiloscyllium plagiosum (assembly GCF_004010195.1). Taxonomy (NCBI): domain Eukaryota; kingdom Metazoa; phylum Chordata; class Chondrichthyes; order Orectolobiformes; family Hemiscylliidae; genus Chiloscyllium; species Chiloscyllium plagiosum. The sequence goes on along the minus strand of NC_057721.1, from coordinate 58,995,849 downwards.
ATTACAATCAAATAATTTGCTTCACTTGACATTTTTTAGGCTTCTCTGTGCCTCTTGTTTTCTGACCAAACAAAAAAGATAAATTATTAATTTAACAAATCTGTCATTTCCTTATGGCCCATGAAAGCCTCAACTGCTCCTATCATTAACAGTCCTGCATTACTACTCACTCTCAACATATTTAGCTAAATTTGGACCATAAGTTTTCTTTGTGCTGCTTTTGTTTCCTATTTGTATAATTTTTTCGTTTATTAGGCTCTCCCGGTCATCCTTGTTTCTACCAAGTTTTCCTCCATACTTATTGGATAAACTAAGCTCCGTGGTTTGTGATTCCTTACCATCAAGCTTCTCCTCCTACCCTGCTGTCAGTACACATCTGACTTTCTGTATCTTATGTGACTGCATCCTAGAGAAAACAAATATTTCTCCCTCTTTCAAAGTGCTTTTAATTTATTTCCGATCTCAAACAACTTCAAACAAAAGTGACTCAAGAAATAGATACTTTCTCTTATGTGTTTATAACATACATACTTTCCATAACTTTCCACATTTGTGCTAACGTTTGCATTATCCATTCTACACTTATTCATTGTATAGTGAATGGATGTAAGTTGATTTATATTTGTTTTTGAATATTTCTGAGAATCGTATTTACTTAATTTGATTATACAAAGCAGCTTGCTAGATTTCTACACTGTTCTGCTATTGACTTTGTTGGTTTTAACGGGTTTGTTTCTACATTTTTCTGTTATATACTATCATAAACGTCCCAACTTCTCAATGTGACTCTCAGGCATGGTGACCCTCAGGGCAAAGCACCAGTCTTCCCTTCCTGACAGAACAGCCATGGCAACTTTACCATTTGCTACTTTATTTATTTCAAGTATTCCTCAGTAGAGAGAGACTTGGAATGATAACAAATAATAGATGAATGCATCTTAAGATTGCAAGTCAATTTTAATTTACAACTGAAGCAGTAAGAGACCATGAACACATTCCACAGAAACCAGCAGGGACAGAGAATCTCATTTATGGCAATGCTATAATAAAGCAACTTTCTACTCCAATTGCAACAGATGGGTTTTACAGACTTTGATGATGCATGCAGTAAGTGTAGCCCCTGGACTATCACACACCTTTAGGCAGTTCTCCAATCGATAGTTCAGCGATACAGCTCTCCACTACAATCAACAGATCAATTTGTTTCAGAAACAAGACCTACTGCAACACCAGCACTGTACAGGTAGCGACATGATTTAATTCTGACTCGTGGCATTGAGCATACAAAACTTATGTGCAATTTAAGTGACCTTTCCAGAAAAATAATTTGTACAAGCTCAGAAACTCAATATCCAAGCAGCTTTGAAAATGACATTGATTTTGCCACGCAAAATTCAAATTTGCGAGCTTAATTAAAGCAGCGTGATAGCAAATCTTTCACTTGATATAATTTCATAAGAAATCCAAGAAAGTTGAAATGAGTTAATACACTATGAAATGTTGTAAGCTGCAAAAATTAACAGAGCAATTAAAGAAATATCACGCTAAGTTACCAAAAACTGTGTCAAAGATTTAGGCTGGAGTAGAAGGTAAAAGAGACAGACATTTATGACAACTGGCAACTGAAGGCAATGTCACCAGTAATGGAGCAATTAAAAACAGGACTTGCTCAAGAGTTCAGAATTTGAGGAGTGCCATCTCAGAAGACTGCGTGCTGGACAAGTTTACAGAGAGGGAAAGGAGAGGTCATGAAGGGATTTGAAAGCAAGGAAGAGAATTTTAAAATCAAGTTGATTAAATTAAAGAAAATGTAAGTAATTGGGCTTGGGCAATGGGTCAACAGGACTTGCCACGTGTTAAGTCAAGGACAAGTGTGTTTCAGATGATCTTAAGTTTACAGTGATAGAAATCTAGGAGGCTGCCAGGAATATACTGTAAGAGTCATTTCTAAAGGTAAAAGGGACATGAATGAGGGCTCCAGCAGCACAGAAGATGAGGCAGATACAAGCAGAAATAGACAGTCTATGTAGTGGCACAGCTACATTGTTCGGATTCTTAATTTGATATGGTGCCAGTCAGTTTCCGCCTCAAACAGCTGCCCAAGATGGGAACGCATTCCACTTATGGAGAATAGAGTTTGCATACAGGGCCCAATGACAATGGCTTCAGTCCTTCAAATGTTTAAGAGCAAACATCATTTCTTCCAGTACTGGAAGTCAGAAAAACAATCTGACAATTCCAGCTGTGGAAAGATGAAGAGAGGTGATGAGATAGATAGATCTGGGTGTCATCAGCAATATAAGCAAAATCTGAGATTGTAGTTTCATTGTTGAGGCATATACAAGATATCTACAATACAAATACTGCATATACAAGATATCTACAATACAAAGGCACTGCTTAAAAACAAGATCCATATATAATGTTCAGTGGTTATAATGACCATTTCAATCAATAAATCTTCCTGAACTTTTGAAATATAACACCTTTCTTCAGCATAAAAAAATGCAGCTACTCAAAAAATGTATTTAAGACAACTGGAATCATGCAAAAAGTCTTGTGCAGCTGCATATTACATACTGACAAATTGCTTCCTGGAACACAATCTGAACAGGTTTATCTTACAATCTCCCATCAGTCCTCCAAAGTCTGAAGAGCACCCCTTAATTTTTACCCCCAATTCATCCTTTTCTCCAGCTTAGAGTTTGTCTACCATCCAATCTACACCACATTACAGTATCATTTTCACACATATGTATACACATTGATGGGAAGGGGTACTGTTTGAGTATAAGACTAATCAGCTTAATGTCTGTAAACTGTTTAGAAAGTACTGTAAAACTTGAGGGAGAAAGGTATCTATCAAATGCTGTCAAAAGTGTTGTGCTGGAAAAGCATAGCCGGTCAGGCTGAATCCAAGGAGGAGTCTCAACAGGTTTAGATCAGGACATAAACAACAAAAGTTAAAGTTAAATTCTTAACAAATAGTCAATTATTCTCAAATATGTATTTTTTCCCTCCAGGTCAATCAGTTTAATTAAAGAAAAAACAGCCAGTTTCTTCACACCATTGACAAAGCCCTTTGTAATTACCAGATTTTAAATTAACCACAACATCGAAAATTATTCATTGACACTGCACACCCAAGTCACGTCTTTACCAAAAAAAACTTAAGTTGACGCCATAGAGATTGAACAGCAACGCTGATGCATTTTGACAGTTAAATACAGGCCTGGGGGAGAAAAAAAAGTGAACCTTTCATTAAACCGAGATAAAACTGTCACAGCCCCACAGCCACGAAACGAGCTTCGGGAAACAGCTCGAAACAACATATACACAAACAGGATGGGAGGGGAGGTTGGGGTGGGAGAGAGGGGGAAAAGAAAATGTGTGTGAGAGTGACAAGACAACTTTTCTCCCCCAAGAAATTATATCCCAACTCCCACAATTTGGTTTCGGGGGGGAAGGGGGGGAAGAGAGAAGGAAGGGAATAGACTACAAAGGTAACCAGTGAGGTTTATTTTAAGCTGTAACTTTGACGGTGTAATTGGGAGGGTGGCAGGGGCTGTCAAGAAGCTCTCACTCCAAGACTGTTGCATTCCGCCCCAACAAACACACACCCTCCCCCTCCCCCCGCCTTCACAAGCAGCAACAACGAAATAAAAAGCAACAGCCCACTCACTCGACAGAACTTCAGGCAGTACTCGTTAGACGCGCTGACTTGGCCCAGGGACATTCGCAGCTCATTTTCTATCCATTCCAGCTCTTTCCTCAGACTCCCTACATCAAACTCCTCTTCTTCCGCCATGCTTCTAACCCCTACCTGCGCGTACCAGCGTCCACACGCCAGTGCGTCATCGCGTTGCAGTGTCCGTGCACGCACAGGAACGAGCGCGCGTACCGGCGTCCACACGCCAATGCGTCATCGCGTTGCGGTGTCCGTGCACGCGCAGGAACGAGCGCGCGTACAGGCGTCCGCACTCACCTGCGTCATCGCGCTCCCACGCTCGCGCACTCTCGGTGATGTGGTGGATGCGGAGTGGTGGGGGGCGTGAAGGTGGAGAGACACCGCGGAGATCACGTGACGCCGCGGGGAGAGCGGGGCGAAGTCGTTGATTGACAACGGGGATGGGTGGGGAGGGGAGGGGCGGGGCGGTAACTGCCAATCACCCAGAACCCGCCCCCGAAAGGCTGCACGTGGCCATGCTCCTGTGACCGGGTTTGTACTGTACTCACGGTGTCCCCTGTAGACACATAATGCAAACGCACATAGTTTCCTTTTCAGATTAGGAAGTGCGCTTTTCTTGCAACTGGGTTGGAGCTGAATTGAAGAATGTCGAAATTCCACTGTATTTTCTGCAGTGTCTATACCAACCTGCGTTGTACTTGTTTGTATTTACTTGTAGCAAATGTATGAATAAAGTATATTTTTGAAATTGTGTCTTATAGAGTCAAAGAGATGTACAGAATGGAAACAGATCCTTTGGTACAACTCATCCATGCTGACCAGATATCCTAAATTAGTAGAACATAGAACATAGGCCCTTAGGCCCTCGATGTTGCGTTGACCTGTCATACCAATCTGAAGTCCATCTAACCTACACTATTCCATGTACGTTCATATGCTTTTCCAATGACGACTTAAATGTACTTAAAGTTGGCAAATCTACTACTGTTGCAGGCAAAGCATTCCATACTGTTACTACTCTCTGAGTAAAGAAACTTCCTCTGACATCTGTCCTATATCTATCACCCTTCAATTTAAAGCTATGCCCCCTCGTGCTCGCCGTCACCATACTTGGAAAAAGGCTCTCCCTGTCCACCCTATCTAACCCTCTGATTATCTTATATGTCTCTATTAAGTCACCTCTCAACCTTCTCTCTAACGAAAACAACCTCAAGCCCCTCAGCCTTTCCTCATAAGACCTTCCCTCCATACCAGGCAACATCATAGTAAATCTCCTCTGCACCCTTTCCAAAGCTTCCATATCCTTCTTATAATGCGGTGACCAGAACTGTACACAATACTCTAAGTGTGGCCGCACCAGGGTTTTGTACGGCTGCAGCATAACCTCATGGTTCTGGAACTCGATCCCTCTATTAATAAAAGCTAAATCTAGTTGCATTTGCCATCAGTTGGCCCATATTATTCTAAACCCTTCCTATTTATATAACCATCCAGATGCCTTTTAAATGTTGTAATTTGGCCAGCCTCCTCCACTGTCTTATATAAGTTCAGAAGATATCAGGGCAGAATCAGACCATTTGGCTAATCGAGTCTGCTCTGTCATTTGATCATGCTGATATACTCCTTACCCCTATTTCCCTGCCTTCTCCCCATAACCCTTCAATGCGTTATCAATTAAAAATCTATCTAACTCCTCCTTAAATTTACTCATTCTCCCAGCATCCACCACACCTTGGGTGAGGGAATCCCATGGATTCACATACTTTTGGGAGAAGTAGTTTCTCCTTAACTCTATTTTATGTTCGCTACCCCTTATCCTAAGACCTTTGTAAAATTTTACAACAAAATCATACCTTGGATATTTGTAAAGAATGGAGTTCCAACACTCACTCTTGTCATTTTACTTCTTGAATAAAAGCGAAATACTGCAATTGTTGGAAATCTGAAGTAGTAGCAAGCGTTGGGGAAACTCAACAAGTTTGGCAGCATCTGTGGAGACAGAAGCAAAGTTAGCAAAAACAGAAAAGCCCCGCAGATTAATGTTTCAAATCCAAAATGACTCTTTTCAGAATCAGTTGCACCTGAAGAGACAACTCTATTTCTCACTCCACAGTGACAGACCAGCTGAGCTTATTGGTTCTTTCTAGTTCTATATCTATCTGTTTGTTTATCTACCAGTGAAAGTTTTCCTTCTTTTTCTAAAGTTCTTTTCATCCTTGAAGTCAAGTCTTTTATACATGAATGGTACAGTAGATCGGGATCAAGAGTGTGGTGCTGGAAAAGCACAGCAGGTCAGGCAGCATCTGAGGAACTGGAAAATTGATGTTTCAGGCATAAGCCATTAATCCTCCTGATGAAGGGCTAAAGCCCAAAACATTGATTCTCCTGTTCCTTGGATGCTTCCTAACCTGCTGTGCTTTTCCAGCACCACACTCTTGACCCTAATCTCCAGCATCTGCAGCCCTCACTTTCTCCCTCCTGATACAGTAGAGAAGGGCTTATGCCCAAAACGTCGATTCTCCTACTCCTTGGATGCTGCCTGACCTGCTGCGCTTTTCCAGCAACACATTTTTCAGCTATCAGCTGCTGTCAAGCAGTAATTCAGTCAAGCAGGTACACAACAAAAGTAAGGGTTGAAACCGGGAATTGATGTGTTATGACCAGATCCTGGATGAGGTTCTCCAAATTATTACAGTTGTGGTTCGGATGCCATAAACTTTTAACTCGCAGGAGAGGGAGGCTGAACAGGCTCTTCTTAAATATTTATCCACTCCCTCAGTTAGTTTCAATAGGTTAATTCAAAAGTAATCACTTTCCTGCTGGATATCTTCCTTCCAGACTCAAAAAGGCTCAAGTTTTAAAATAGCCAAATTAACCAGGTTTTCTTGAGTTAACAAAATTTATCAATTACTAAATGCAAGAAGAATTAGCCATGCAACATCAATACACACAGATTACACATAAGAGATGAGTCCAAAGCATAAAAGTAAAAAAATACAGAAATAATCTGAATCATTTGCGAAAAGTAGATAGTTGAACTTTGTGGCTGTTGCAGTGGATGATGTCATAGTGCTGATATTGGTAGTTGAACTGTCATTTTTAGCGAGTTTTGAGAAGATTTGTAGCTCAGGTTGAGGTTCTAGATGTAGGTTTGCTCGCTGAGCTGGAAGGATCATTTCCAGATGTTTCGTCACCCTGCTAGGTAACATCTTCAGTGGGCCTCCAGGTGAAGCACTGTTGATGATTCCTGCTTTCTATTTATATGTTTGGGTTTCTTTGGGTTGGTGATGTCATTTCCCGTGGTGATGTCTTTTCCTGTTCTTTTTCTCAGGGGGTGGTAGATGGGGTCTAACTCGATGTGTTTGTTGATAGAGTTCCGGTTGGAATGCCATGCTTCTAGGAATTCTTGTGCGTGTGTCTGTTTGGCTTGTCCGATGATGGATGTTTTGTCCCAGTCGAAGTGGTGTCCTTCTTTATCTGTATGTAAGGATACTAGTGAGAGAGGGTCATGTCGTTTTGTGGCTAGTTGATGTTCATGTATCCTGGTGGCTAGTTTTCTGCCTGTTTGTCCAATGTTGTGTTTGTTACAGTTCTTGCACGGTATTTACAAAATTGGACTACAAGATACTTTAGATGTTACATCCCATTATTCTATCTCTCTCTGTCCGTCTCTAGCCAGCCACTTAATATACATCTGCAAACATTTTGGATGCATCAATCCTCTACTAAGAAAAACAAATTGGAATTACAAGTCAAAAATACCCACAGTACTTTAGGGGTCTAACGTATCATCGAGGCAGATGTCAACAGCGTTTCCTGAGAAACACGATATTAAAATGTTAACATACTGACATATCCATAACAACATGGGACCAGATTATCCCAATTGAAGTGTACATTGGGTCGCAAAGTACTGAAGTCAGATTATTTTGCTGGTAGAAAAATTCCTCTTCTTTTCAGATGCTACACCCTTTACTAGTGGCTTTTTGGTACAGAGGGCATTTGGTGTAATCTCCATACAGAACTGTTATGCGATCGGAAACCCCATGTGAAAATCACAAGAAAATGTTACTTTCTCTGATACACTGTATGTTGGGGGTTTTGGAGACAGTAAAACAATGCATCACCTTGAAGAGTATCTGATCACTGGGTGAAGCCTGCTGAGGGATCAGGAATATTCTGAGACACAAGTGTGCACTGCTTTAGTGAAGGAGCAGTGCTCCAAAAGCTAGTACTTCCAATTAAACCTATTGGATTTTAACCTGGTGTTGTGTGATTTTTAGCTTAATATTTCAGATGCTACAATTAGAAACTGTAATATGATATAGCTGTGCTTTCATTGCAATAACTCATCATTGCAAAGCTTTATCCTATAAAAAAGTTGACACTTAATTGACCAATGCTTTGTAATAATTGTCATACATTACAGTTTTTACTGAAATTGTCAAAAATGCCATACCGCAGTAAATCTTTTTCAAAAGTCGGGTCAGTTTCTGCTGACATATTGACAGGCACTCTGCTGTGAAGTGGAATTGAGACATCAGTCTAAGCTGTCAGTTTCTTCAATGAAGTTAAAAGCTTTTATTGTGATAGTTGCAGCCACTTTGAATGCTTGGATGGATTTAAAAAGTTGCAAGGCTTCAGGTTAGCATATGATTCTATTGATCCAAGTATAACTGACATTGTCAAGGGGCTGTAATAATGGAACATGCATTTGATATGATTTCTCATTTACTTACAAATCTAACACATGCTGAATGGATTGATTTTTTTTACAGAGATGTTGTTCTTTCCAGTATTAATGATGAAATAAGAATTGTATTAGATTGTTAAAGGTTTAACATTTTCCCAATGACTTTAAAATATCTCCTTTGATACTGCCTGCTTTTTGACGTCTCTGCACATACTGTGTACTGGCCGAGTAGTAATTGAAGATGATTGGAAAGCGTGGATGCAGCATGGCATGGCAGAAGGGCATGGGTGGTATGGAAGATCTGAGGGGAGCATGGGTTAGACTGAGTGACATTGAAGCTGAATGGTGTGAGTATCGATGAGATGGATGATTTGAGGGTTATGAGGTGTCATGGGTGACGTGGGGGGCAGATGGGGATACATAAGAATCAGTGTGAGAAGCTGATGGATGAAGTTTTGCGTTATTTAAAAGCATTATTGAGAGGTGTGCTGTTATGATGGAGTACCAAGATAGGCTTGTTAATCAGCCTGCATTCACATGCACCCTCCTCCAACATCTGTCAGGGCTTGTGAAATTCACTATGAAGCCCAAACCTGCATGAAGAGACAGAAATCCTAGATAAAGTTACGTTTGTCAGATGTGTATCTGGAAGAGCAAAACTGTTCAAACTGGGCTCTCACAGCCCACACAAACATCTCTTGGTGATGGGAGAAAGGGTCCACAGAAAGCAGGGGTTTCTTGTGATGCATTGGTAGTGCCCCACCTCTGAACCAGAGACCCAAGTTTAAGTCCCACCTGCTCCAGAGGTGTGTCATAACAGATCTGAACAGTATCTCCACTGAAAGCAGTACTCTCCTAATCACAGAGAATCAACAGGGAGGTGTACTGTTCATTTTGAATTTGGTCTGAAATTTAGACAATATGTTCTTTCTTTTACTTGAAAGCAATTTTTTAAAGTGAGATCACCTGAAACAAATGGAAAAGAAATGATCATCATATTCAGGGCTGAATCTTACATTTTTCTGGTTAAGTCTGAGTTTCATTGCATTTTTTGAAGAAAATCATGCCACAAAGCCTAGCAAGATTTTGTGCCATATCTTACAAACCCACCTCATTAACTACCTGCCATACCCCCTTCACCTCCCCGTTGAGCTTTCTCATGTCTGATTCCGCTTACTATATGCCATTCATTATTTGGTAGAAATCTATCCAAAACACTGGTATCCCTTGACTCCATACCATCTTTAAAAGCCTCTTGTGCACCTAGATGTACAGAGGTCCAGAGGTACCCTCCACACCCCCTGACAATTGCCGTGAAATGGCACAAAAAAGAAATTTGTTCTCCTCTTAATGGGCATGATTCTGTAGATGCAGCTGGGTGCAAAACATCTACTAACCTCAGGTTTAACAATGGGGGATACGACCCCAGACCATTCCAGCCTGTCTAAGTTTCCATCCAAGTCATGCAGTCTTAGCCATCTGGAGGAATGCACAACACTGCCAATATAAGCCACAATCTTCTTTCACATTGATCCTATCATTGTGACTGTACCCACTTCCTAATCATGCTCGCTCACTACCACGATCAATATTGGCTGAAACAGCATTGCATTTAATACATGTTTCTGCTTATTCCAGGAAGAAAACAGTCTACAAAAAAAGCTTAAAAAGTTAAAATGTGTGGTGAGTTGCCTGACATTCAGTACCTCACTCTTTATATGGAGTGCACCCTGATTCTAAATGCCCCAAGTGGCTGACTGTGTTTGAGTATCTAGTCTCTGGAATTGAAGGCTACCCTTGACTTACGATGCCTGGACCGTCTTACTCAAAGCTGCCCTCTTTGTCTGCACTGAGTATTGCTGCCAACCACGACCAACCTCCTTGCTTTGTGTCTGTGCTAAACAGAAAGATAAAAGTAATATGAGCCTGGTATCTTCGGCTGAGGGACAAGACATGAAAAGGCAGCGCAAGGCATGGATGTGGCGAGCATCTAGGTAAACTTAAAGTAAGTGAAGCCAAGACAGCAAACAAAGATCACAGAGAGGCAGTTTAGCCTCTTCATGAGCTGACTGTGTGTCCCTGAGCATATAGTGCATTACAATTATAGTTACCAGTGCACCCTGAGGTACAGCATTGAAGACCAGAAGTGTACTATAAGTAGATCAGAGATGTCCATGAAGGTTCTTAGAGGCTAGCACATGTGAACTGCCAATGTCCAAGGATGTGGGGTGTGAGGTTCTGGTTCCCATGAGTTTGTCCTGAGATTGTTTTTGCCCATTTTCCAACATGGAAGTCCTTTGGAAAAGTAGCAAGCTGAAGTTGCCAAGTGCCCATTCTGACTTTCATGTTGAGAATTCCTGATGCCTAGCTTGCTCAGCATGTTTGGTAAGTTAGGAAGTGAAATATTAAAGAAATGAGTTGCAGTGTTCGTGAGGTATTTAACAAGCAATCATCCACCTTAACAGCAAGTGGCTGCTGCCAAGCAAGAAACACATCTTTCCTGCATGGCAAGTGCATAACAGATGCAGCAAAATGCTCCGAACAATGAGATAACTCTCACCAGACCTCTTGCCTGATTCTGCCACAGTTCTTGCCATAGCCCCCAGGCCTTCGGAGATTCCACCCTCTGTGTTTGTGTGGAACTCAGGACCCATCTGTAAAACTGAAGGCCACGAGAAGATAAAGGAGAAACCAGAAACAGAGGTGGCGGATGGAGGTAAGTGGGGGACAGTGCAGAAAAGGTGGTGGAAGTGTAAGCTTCATTTGCCTCTCTTTTCTTTAAAGAAAAGTATGTGGAATAAGAAATTAAAGTATCAACTTTGGTTATTTGGGGTTGTAATTGTTTCAGTTGAGGGGACTGATACTCAGGATACACATGTCCAGCACTGTATTCAAACATCCCCATCCAATAAATGATTCCAAACTTTTGAACTTACTTTTTTTACGAATTTGGTTTCCAGCAAATGTAGGTCTCAGTGTACGTCAAATGTCTACGATCACTTACTGTGGAGCTCTCTTATATTCATGCACGTCAACTGCATCACATGAATACCACATCAAGATTAGCACTGCTGCTTTACTTAGTCAGTGAGTCATCATGGAGTCATGCATTATATTTATTTATTCTGGTTCTAAGCCACTTGACTGTTCCCAATTTCTATCGGATTGATTGAAATCTTCTTTAAAATAATTTTGCCGCACTCACACACTCTTCACGTCTCTTCATCTGGTAAATAACCTTTTTTCTGTGTTTACCCAGTGGTCTTTTGGTCTTCGTTTTAATCCCCACTTACTCAGATTAAATCTAATCATTTTACCGACCTGATGTCACATTGTTTCTGCCCAGCTCCATTCACTTTCTTAGACCTTCAAACTGGCTGATCCACATACTGCAAATGTGAGAGACTTATCTTAAAGTCAGAAGTTGCAACCGGATGAAGGCATTAGTAAAATGGTGTGATCCTGATGCCAATATAATTGAGCCAGGGCTTACATGGTGGAAACAAGACTAACAAATTGTAGTGGGAGGAGGCAAATGATCAGAAGATGCCAAGGTAAATATTCCCAGAGATATGTTTGTGAAAACCTAGTGTGTTCCAGAAGGAGTAAAAGTGCTTTCTTCGCCCACACAAGGAGTCTTTTGGCCACCTCTGTCCTGACCTTGCTCTGCAGAAAAAAAACCTAAAACAAAGTGCAGCACATGTGAATACAATAATTAACTAAAAACAGTTTATTCTAATATGTACAACAATTGGTACTATTGCTCTCCTCCCTTTTTAACAAATATGTGATGCAATGTTAAAAATTCCACACAAGTTATATACATGTCTCATTTTCCATTTATTATCATATCTAACTGAAGCACTGATTTCCTATTTCTAAGATCACACCAATTTTCCTGACTCAGGATTTCAGAACTTAGGAAGAACATTGACACATTTTAGTCTGAAAGTAAAATGTTTTCTCCAACAAGTACTAAATTTTCCCCTGTTTTTCAATTGAATTTTCCCCTTAATCAGACATTTCTGTCTGACTATACTCGGATCCGACCTGGTTTCAGGCACAATTTGTATGAACTCAGTCATGGCATAGATAATAAGTACAGGGAAGTTATGTTGGACTTGGTTAAGCCACTGCTGGAGTACGATGTTCGGTTCTGGCTATTACACTATCGGAAGGATGTGATTGCATTTGAGCAAGTGTAAAGGAGATTCACCATGATATTGCCTGGGAAAGAGCATTTCAGACATGAAGAGAGGCTAGATAAGCTCAGATTGATTTCTTTGGCCATAAGTCACACGACAGCAGGTTATAGTCCAATAGGTTTATTTGAAAACACAAGCCTTTGGAGCACTCCCCCTTCATCAGTTGAATGTCCGGTCACTTAATGAAGGAACAGCTCCTCAAAAGTTTGTGATTTCAAATAAACCTGTTGGACTATAATCTGCTGTCATGTGACTTCTGATCTTGCCCACCTCAGTCCAACACTGGCACCTCCACATCATGTTTTCTTTGGAAGCAGAGGAAGTGACAGAAGTGTACAAGATAATGAAGGGCAGGATGAATAGAAACTAGATATCGTTTAGTCAAAGGATTAATTACAAGGAGGTATAATTTAAAAATGAAAGATTAGGAGGTTTAGAGGGGCTTTGAGCAAAGGTAATTTCAGGCAGAATGTGGTGGGGGTCTGGAATGCACAGTTGGGGTGATAGTTAAGGCAGGAAACCTCACAACTTTTAAAAAGCACTTGGATGAGTATTTGAAGGGTCATAATATTCAAGGCTATGAGCCAAGTGTGGGAAAGTGGCACTGCTCTTCCACATGATTATATGATCCTATGATCATATAATCATTGATACTTTACCAATATCCCAATAATCCAATTAATCAAAATTATTTGATTTTTTTTCTAAATCTCTTCTTCATGAACCTCTGAAGTTAAAACAATGACCTCGAAGTACAAATGTAATTTTTCCAGTACAAAACAGCTTCAATAAATATGTGCATGGGTTCACATATTTTTACCACTCTCCCCGTTATGTGTTTCAACCACAATGATAACCTTCATTCCCCTTAACCTTCTGGTTCAACTTGAGACTTCTTTCTCTCACAGTATCCTTGTCATGACTCTCTTCCTGTATGAGCTGCTTTTCTTCGGCTGACTGTGTTAAAAGGGGCAATGAAAGCTTTATTCTAGGCTGAATTCTAAGCAACAATTCTGCTCGCATTCTTCCGATAGAACTATGAGGTAGCTGATAAACAAAAAAATTGCCAGGCTGTGATTCAATGAGACTGACATTTCTTCCAGTTTGCATCTTGCATTTACTTAATAAAAACATGTTAAATAAATTGTTACAACACAGGTAAACCCTTCTGCTAATTTAAACCAGCAACTCAGAAAAGATTCACCCCGTGCTGTAATCTGTTAAAATTCAAGAGGCAAAGAGCTATCCCAAAAGTCACTAATTAAAGTAAAAATTAAAAAATTTTTAATGTCCAACAGAGAATATTAACTAACAACTATTTACAACTCATTTCTCTTAAACCTATCTTTTACCTCACCCTGTAAATACTGGTCTGATAAAAATCCTGATTACAATTTACAAAAACAAAATCACGTTTGAATACCAGTCGGCTTTGCCGAGTGTCCTCTGTAGGTTTTCCTCTGTAGATTCTCTCTCCAGGTTGGTTTAGATGTTTTTTTCTGTGCAAACTCCTTCTCCAGGCAGGTACCTCTCAGAGACCTCTTACTAGCAGCCTACATCTTTTAGTCTTTTGGCAGTTCTCTTTGCCAATCAGGCTAACTGTTCAAAATAAGTGATATTTATACACAAAAACATCTGATTGTTTCATTGGTTTTAATGCTATCAAAGTACTAAATTCAAACTTGATTGGAGTTTTGTATCTTGGGGCATAATTTAAACTGATTGGCCGAATTTGAAGTCTATTTTTGTCTCATAGTGTTATGAAGATGTGGGTGTACCTTTAAGAAAGTTAAAAGCAGCAGAACTCCAGACACAGCACCAAGTATTCTCACTAAGGCAACAATGTAACACTGGGTAGAATAACTTGATTAGTTCGTTGCCTGGAGACAAAAACAAATTTGAATTCAGCCAATCAGTTTAAATTATACCCCAAAAATATCAAACTCCAATCCAGTTTGAATTGAGTATATTGACAATCTTAAAAGCCAATGACAATCCAATGTTTTGGGGAGTGAGGGGAGTATAAGACCAAAGAAAATTGGACAGTTGAGAGGAGAACTGCTAAGTCCTAGCATGTATCAGACTGATTGAAAAAATATCTCTCTTAAAAGTACCTTTTCGATCAGTAACTTGTGACACAGAAATTCCTAACAAGGACAAAAGAAGACATAGGAAGATCCGAAGACAAGAACCTACAGCTACCTGGTTTTGAGATAAGAAGTGTTGTTTTGTAAATCTTAATTGACAGTTTTATCAGACTAGTATTTATAGAAGGGAAGGTAACTGATAGTTTCGAGAAAGAAATTGTAAATAGTGGTTAGTTAATTATTCTCTGTTATACCTTAAGAAAAAAAGTTGTTAATTTTTACTTTACATAGTTCTTGGCCACTTGAACTTTTACTGATTACTGCATGGGATAAATCTTTTCTGTGTTGTTGGTTTCAAATTAAGCAGGAGATTTTACCCTGTGTCGTAACACATAGCAATCCAGTTACTGCTAGCTGTTCGAACAAATGTTACATTGTTACTTTGTTCAGAACACTTTGTCCTGTGTCAGGTTGTCCTGCTAACTTTTCAACTCTCTTAAAGTTACAGTACACCTCTACAGCTTCATAACACCTCCCCCCTTAAGAAAACATGAACCATCATAATGAAAAAAAGGCTTCATTTTTTTCTCTTCTTGAAATACATTACCAAAACATACTGATAACTTTAATCTAAGTTCATATTAACTTCCTCCCACCTATCTATAACATTGAATAGATGTATTTTATCGATACTTTATCAGTTAAATCTGCGATAACGCATCCGTGATTACATCCTTACCATCCATAACATGTACGATATGTAAATTAGAAAAATGTAACATAATGAAATAGTCTCATATTCTTGTCTTTAAAGTGTTCTAAGAATGTAAGAGGATTGTGATCCGTGTACACAACCATCTCCGACACATTGTTCATGACATACACATTAAAATGTTGTAAGGCCTGTACCAAACCCAATAGTTCTTTTTCAATCGTGGAGTATTTCCTCTGGTGGATGTGGAGTTTCTTCGAAAAGTAACCAACTGACAGTTCAATCCCATCCTCATCTTCCTGTAGCAGTACAGCTCCAATTCCTACACCACTAGCATTGATGGCAACTTTAAAAGGTTTTGAAAAGTTTGGTGTAGATAAAGCTAGTTTGGTGGTTAATATTGCTTTCAAATGGTCGAATGCCTCCTGGGATTGTTCTGTCCACCGAAACTTTGTGTTCTTCTTCAATAGATCAGTTTACGGTGTCACTACACTACTGAAGTTTGGAACAAACTTCCGATAGAATCCGCTGAGTCCTAAGAATCGAAGCACCTCGTTCTTTGAGGTTGGTCGTGGAAATTCCTCGATGGCCATCATCTTTGTGTTCCGTGGGGTCAACCTTCCATGACCAATGTTATGTCCCAAGAACGTCACCCTTGGTTTCACAAATTCAGTTTTGTTTAAGTTTATTACCAATTTGGCTTCTCATAGTCATTCAAAGAGCTCTGCCAACTGTACCATGTGATCTTTCCAGGACTTACTAAAAATCACTACATCGTCCAAATAGACTGCACAGTTTGTTAACCCAGCCACAACTCTGTTCATGAGTCTTTGGAATGCGGGGGTGCACTCTTCATTCCAAAGGGCATCACTTTAAACTGATATAGCCCATTTGGGGTTAGAAACGCAGAAATTTCTTTCACCATCTCTGATAAAGGTACTTGCCAGTAACCACGCAGTAAGTCCAATGTGGTGATTTAATTGGCTTGTCTGATTCTCTCGATACAGTCCTTCAAACTAGGAATTAGATATAAGTCTGATTTGTAACGACGTTGACCTACTGATAATCCACGCAGAATCGTTGAGTCCCATCTGGTTTGGGAACTAAGATGATCAGCGAACTCCACTCGCTCTGGCTCAGTTCGATGATGTCCTTATCGAGCATGGCCTCCACCTCCATCTGGACCTGTCTGGTTTTGAAAGGATGAAGCCGATAGAGGTGTTGTTTTATCAGAGCAGCATTCCCTATGTCTACTTCATATATAATAGCATTAGTCCTCCTCATCTGATCCCTACGTATGTCTTTATACTGCAGTAATAAACTTTTCAACTGCATTCAATGCTCATAAGGCAGACAGCTTACTAGGAGGAGAAAGTGAGGTCTGCAGATGCTGGAGATCAGAGCTGAAAATGTGTTGCTGGAAAAGCGCAGCAGGTCAGGCAGCATCCAGCGAACAGGAGAATCGACGTTTCGGGCATAAGACAGCTTACTAATGTATCCCCTCCTCAAGAACGTCTTCATTTTCTAATCTATTTTGAGACACATCAAAATCCACATCATCTGGATTTGATTCCTCACCCTGCAGGGCAGTAACTAACACCAGTTTCTCCAGCTCTTTCTCTCTAGTATAATACGGATTCAACATGCTCACATGACATATCCGATATTGTTTTTTTCTATCTGGCATCTTTACTAGACGGTTCACCTGACTCAACTTTTTCTCAATTTGATAGGGACCACTTAACCTGGCTTTGAATGATCTCCTATCACTGGTAACTGTACTAACACGTTATTCCCCTGGGAAAATGTCCAAATCTCAGAGCTTTTATCTGCCACTGGATTCATTCTACACTGTGTCCTCTTTAGGTGCTGTTTAGCTAAGTCACCTACTCGATTTAGTCTCTCCCTCAGCTTCTCCAATATATAATCGAAGTGTGAGATCTTTGACTTTGGTCCTGTCAATTTTTCTTTAATTGATTTCAAAGGGCCTCTCAGTTCATGCCCGAATACTAACTCGAAGGGAGTGAAGTGAATAGGTTTGTTTGGGGCACCTCTAATGGTAAACAATACGAATGGGATGTCTTTATCCCAATCATTTGAGCAATCCTGACAGTATGCTCTCAACATGGTCTTCAAGGTCTGATGCCACCTTTTGAAAGCTCCCTGGAATTCAGGATGATACACATTGGATTTAAAGTGCAGTATACCTAAGCTATCCACAACCTCCTTAAACAACCTAGCAGTAAACTTTGACCCTTGCTCCAATTGAATCTCTCTGGGTAGTCCATACTGTGTGAAGAAAGCTACTAACTCCTCTACCACCTTTTTGCCTTGATACTCCATAATGGAATTGCCTCTGGAAATCTGGTAGATACTTCCATTATGGTTAACAAATACTGGTTCCCACTTTTAGCTCACGGGAGGGGACCTATACAATCAATTATAACCTGTGTGAAAGGTTCTTCAAATGTGGGAATTGGCAACAAAGGTGCTGGTTTTATTACTGCATGTGGCTTACCTACCATTTGACATGTAGACACTTACGGCAAAAGTTAACCACATCCTTGTACGTTACAGGCCAATAAAAATGTTTTTGTACCTTAGCCTGCATCTTTTGTACCTCCTACAGGTAGTTCATGTCTGTATGCTACCGGCAACACAGTCTGGTGCACTTCAGCCCATTTCTCCCCTGCACTAACCTGCCGTGGTCTCCATTTCCATCTTTGGATTCCATCTTTCAGGTAATAACCTTCTGGAATATTCTCTGCCTCCTTTTCAGGGTATGCATCCACATACATATCTTTAATCACCTTATCTTGCTGTTGCAAGTCCCTTAGCCTTTCAGGAGTAAACACTTCTGTCTGACCCTCTGCCTGTTCAGGTTTTTCCTGCATCATTATGTCAAACAGCTTATTCACTAACTGAACCTCAACTCCTTCATCTTTCTTTTAGTTTTTGCTTCATGCTATAACTTATGATAGCAGGATCTGGTTACCACATAGTTGACAAAATACCAGGATATTTCTTTTTTAACTCTTCAGTTTCTTGGTCTTCCTTGGGCTTCTCCATAACAAGAGGTATCACTCCCACCTTGGGTCCTGCTAAATCATTCCCAAGAGCAAATTGGATTCCTGGAACTGACACTCTGTCAATCACTCCCACTATTATGTCCCCAGTCTTGAGTTGGCACTCTGACTTGATCTTATATTGGGGAACGCTAAATTTCTATCCATCTATCCCACAAATTGCTACACTCTCAGGTAACAGATCAGAAAGAGTGCAAATTCACTCATCTCTCACTATCAGCGACTAGTTACGTCCTGTATCTTTCAAAATTATAACTTCTTGTCCTTCTCCCTCTGTTCTTTCTGAGTAAACTTTACCCACAGAGGCAAATTCTTTACAGAGATCAGGTACTAACTCCATACCCAGCCCCTGTTTAGGCTGTGCACATTCCTTCAGCTCCTCAGCTCTTCTTGGGGTTTCCTTTACTACCTTCACTATTGCCACTGGCTTAGCTTCTTTTACCACATCTTTGCCCACAGCACCTTTCCTTAACCTACTTCTCGGTAGTGAAAACACATTTTCCCAGTGCCCTTCTGAAACCACCAGCATTATAATTTTTTGTGTCCCAGTCCATTACAGTGAAAACACCTGAGGCCTTTCACCTCCTATCCACCCTCTTGAACTTCTTTAACCTGTGGCAAAACCTTACCAGTGTTCTATTCTCTTGGTTTCGTAGTGAAGGATCTCCCTTTCTCCCAACTTCTATTCCTCACAAGATGAAATTCTGGCTAGAAGCTTTCTTTTGCACTATCATCTGCTAATTCTGCTGCCCTTCTCACTTTCTGAACTTTCTGTTTCTCCACATGATTTCTTACCATCTCTGGAAGTGAGTTTTTAAACTCCTCCAGGAGAATAATCTCTCTTAGAGCCTCAAAGGTCCTATCTATCTTTAAAGCATGCACCCAACGATCAAAATGACCAAGTTTAATTCTTTCCAACTCAACATAAATCTGACCTGGTTCCTTCTTTGTGTTTCTCAACCCCTGTCTATATGCCTCTGGTACCAATTCATAAGCACTTAACATACCCTATTTGACCTCTTCATAATCTCTTGACCCCTCATCTGACAGCACAGCAAATACCTCACTAGTTCTGTCTACCAGTTTAGTCTGAACGAGCATTAGCCATAAATCCTTGGACTATTCCATCTGCCAAGCAAATTTTCCAAATGAAATAAAGAAGGCTTCAATATCTTTCTCTTCAAAATGTGGCAGAGTCTTGACACATTTATATATATATCACTACATTCTCTTTTGATTTCCATCCTGTTACCTTGACTTTGCTGACTAAATCACAACTTCTCAACCTCTCTTCCTTTCTTTCTTACTCTCTCTCTCTTTCTTTTCTCTGCTCAGCTAAGAACCTTTTCTCTCTTTCTCTCTCTCTCTTTTTCCTCTCTCCATTTTCTCTCTCTTTCTATTTCCCTCTTCTCTCTCTCTCTCTCTTTCTCCTCTCTCTCTTTCTCTTTCTCTCTCCCTTTGTTTGTCTTCTAACACTATTTTCATCAATTGTAATTAAATTTTTCTACCTCTACTGCACTTGTCTGTTTCTCTAACACAACTTAAGTGTTTGAGTAATTCTCTTACAATTTCAGCTTTACATTAGTCCTTGGTTAAACCTAAATCTAACTTCTTTGCTAATTCCAGGCGTATGGCCTTATTCTTTCCTTCTAAGCTTTCTTGGCAAATTTGAGAATCATCTTCAAATCCCAGAACCTCGTTAGCAATTTTAAGAGCCATTTCTCTCATTTTCAATTTAATCAACCACAAGTCATCGAAATTAAACAAATGGTCTCATCTACGTTTTATTTAAAAATCTATGAGACTAACCTGCAAGTGTTTAAATTTACTGGGCTTTCTCGTACCCCAGCTCTATTAAAATCTATCCAAATCTCAGACTGGATCAGTCCAAACCTGTTCAAACCACACGAGACCCAAACTGTTCAAATCCCGAACGAGCCCCCAAACTGTTACAACATGGGGTAAACCCCTCTGCTAATTTAAGCCAGCAACACAGAAAAGATTCACCTTTGTGCTGTAATCTGTTAAAATTCAAGAGGCGAAGAACTATCCCAAAAGCCACTCATTAAAGTAAATGTTAACAACCTTTTTTTTAAAAGTCTAACAGAGAATATTAACTAACAATTATTTACAACTCCTTTCCCTTAAACCTATCTTTTGCTTCACCCTCTACAATACTGACCTGATAAAAATCCCGATTACGATTTACAAAAAAAAAATCACTTTTCAAAGCCAGTCAGCTTTGCCGAGTGTCCTCTGTAAGTTTTCCTTTGTAGATTCTCTTTCCTGGTTAATATGGTGTTTTTTCTGTGCAAACTCTTTCACCAATCAGGTACCTCTCAGAGAGGTCTTACTAGCAGCCTACATCTGTTGGTCTTTTGATAGTTCTTTTTGCTGCTTTGGCTTACTGTTCAAAATGTCTGATATTTATTCCCCAAAACATTGGATTGTTTCATTGGTTTTAATATTATCAAAATACTAAATTCAAACTAGTTTGGAGTTTGGTATCTTAGGGCATAATTTAAATTGATTTGCCGAATTTGAAATTTGTTTTTGTCTAATAGCAACCAAGATACTGCTAGCTGTTTGACCTAATGTTGCATTGTTACTTTGTTCAGAACACTTTGTGCTGTGTCAACTTGAGCTTTTCAACTCTCTTAAAGATACAATACACCTCTACACCTTCATAACAAAATTGTGCTATGCATTCTGCTGCTCCATCCAGAACAGGATGATACTTTTTTTAAAATTTAGGATCCCTACAATGTGGAAACAGGCCATTGGGCCCAATAAGTCCACACTGACCCGCTAAGTAATAACCTACCCAGACCCATTCCCCTACTCTAATTACTCTACACGTACCCCTGACTAATGTACCTAAACCATACATCCCTGAACACTATGAGCAATTTAGTATGGCCAATTCACCCAACCTGCACATCTTTAGAATGTGGGAGGAAACCGGATCATCTGGATGAAACCTGTGCAGACATTGGAAGAATGTGCAAACTCCACAGACAGTCATCCAAGGCTGAAATTGAACCCATGTCTCTGGCGCTGTGAGGCACCAGTGCTAACCACTGAGCCACTGAGCACTGTTAGTGTGTTTTACCCAGTTTATTCCCGTGAAATAAGGTTATGGAGCTTGATGATCAGCCTTGATCACGATGAGTTGTGAAGCAGGCTTGAGGGGTTAAATGCCTACTGATGCTCCCATCTTCTATGTTTTTTGATCCTATGTTCTACGCATGATTTTTCCAATGAGTGCTCACTCAATATTTGACAGTAAAACGTTTAAGAACCATATTGACTAGTGACCCAATGTCAAAAACTTGGACACTTTTGTGCTTTTTATTGTGTGGACCCCAACTGAACTCTCATCGACCTGCTGCTGTCTTTGAAACTAGCTGCAGTAACCATGCCAGTGTTTTCTCCATATATCTTTCTCCAAATGCCTTGTCAACTCGATTGTCCTTGTAGATTTGGTACTTTGTGTTCACAAATAGACAATGTCATGTGTATTATGATTCCAGTTGATGTTAATATCAGTCAAGATATATACCAAAATGAAATCAGGCCTGTTTAACCCAACCTTTGATTGTTTAATCCTGGAGGTCAGCTACTGAATACATTCACCCGAGGCTACTAATGCACTTACTGCAAAAAGAACAAAACATTAATTAAACAAGAAATGAAATTAACAACAATATACAAGCCCAAAAGGGAGATTGGAACGATTTCATCACAAGCATCAGAAAAAAATTCAAACTATCATCCATTGACTCCTACAAGATCGTTGCAAACACCTAAGCCGTCAGTGAAGAATTGCCACTAGCTCTATATTAAGGTTTCTCGTTTAGATTTAGTTTGGGACAGCTGCAATTTGTTCTTTACAGTTAATCTATGTGCAGTTACCATATGATTTTTCTCCAACCAGTGTCATGCCTTAAGACCCTGACAACAAACTGCAAATAATTCCATAATTTACCAGGATGCTGCCTGGATTGGAGGGTATGTCTTATCAAGGAAGGTTGAGGGAGCTAGGGCTTTTCCCATTGGAGCGAAGAAGGGTGAGAGCTGGCTTGATAGAGGTGTACAAGATAATGATAGAGATAATGATAAAGATAGAGTGAATAGTCAAAGACTTTTTCCCAGGGCAGAAATGGCTATTACAAGGGGACATAATTTTAAGGAGATTAGAGGAAGATTTAGGGGAAATGTCAGAGGTTCGTTCATTACACAGAGAGTGATGGGTGTGTGTAATGCACTGCCAGTGGTGGTAGTAGAGTCACATACATTAGGGATATTCAAGCAACTCTTGAATAGGCACATGGATGATTGTAAATTGAAGGGTATGTAGGTTAATTTGATCTAAGATAAAAGGTTGGCACAACATCAAGAGCCGAAGGGTCCGTACTGTACTGTACTGTTCTATGTTCTATAATTACTCTTAACTTCAGATGAAACTCACAAGAGGTTCTGAAACTTAGCTGCCCATCTACTTTGCCTACGTTCACACAGTCTGACTAACTTTATGGATCATTCTATTTTATTGTGTCATTGGTCCACTCTGTCCAGCCAACAGCACTTTTTATTATACCTCTCTACCCTTTTTAAAATATTGTTAAAGTTGTTTTTTAACAGTTAAACTGCTAAAATACACTTTCACTCTTCAAGATATGGTTGTAAACCCTAATAAAAATACACGTGAACAAAACAGACTTCTAACCACCACAACCCCAAATTCCTAAATTAAATGCTAAAAGTTACTCATCATATCTTCTCTTCCTCAACATACAGGGTGCATCACATACAATAGATAATTGAAACTTAAAATTATACACTGTTCTTAATATTCTCCTGCAAAAAAAATGAAAAGTATCTTTAAGAGGTATTTTTATTTTTCCAAGACAATCCCCTCCAAACTATTTCTATCTTACCAATGTAGATTTTATTCTAGCAATAAGAATATATTTACACAAGAACTTGTCATAAAAACACATTCTGTACAAGTTTGTTTTAATTGTAGCATTTGTGTTCCTCCACATTTGCTCTTGATAAAGTATCTACTATAACATTGTTTCTTAGTACTGCGTGAATGATTTTAAAATTGTATAGTTGTTACATTAAACTCCAGTGAACCTCTCATTTTATCATTAGGATGCTGCTATAGCTTTAAGAGATGTATTTTGACCTTTTTTTAAAATGAAGAACAGTTGAGACCGACTGGTCTAAGCCAATGAAGTAAATAGCCTGTGTAGCCTTTTCTTTTTTAAAGTTGGAACAATAGAAGCCACATGACTGGATGGGGTCAAGCTCCCACAGAATCAGGGTTTTAGATTCGATTAGATTCCCTACAGTGTGGAAACAGGCCCAAGGCCGACACCGACCCTCTGAAGAGTAACCCACCCAGACCCATTTCCCTCTGACTAATGCACCTAACACTATGGGCAATTTAGCATGGTCAATTCACCTGACCTGCACATCTTTGGACTTTGGAAGGAAACCGGAGCACCCGGAGGAAACCCACGCAGACACGGGGAGAATGTGCAAACTCCACACAGACAGTCACCCGAGGCTGGAATTGAACCTGGGTCCCTGTTGCTGTGAGGCAGCAGTGTTAATCACTGAGCCACTGTGCCGCCCATAACTTTGAGTAACTATGGGGGTCTGGAAACTCCTAAATATCTCTTCCTGTTATAGTAAAATGCATGTTATCTCTCTCTCTCTCTCTCTCTCTCACAAAGTTTTCTGATTAGATTCACTACAGTGTAGAAACAAGCCCTTTGGCCCAACAAGTCCACACCAACACTCTGAAGAGTAAGTTTTCTCTTTTCTCTTGATGTTCTTTCTCCCTGGGCTAGAGAATTGCATGTGAGACAATTTATTTCACTGAACTTGCCTTTGCAAGGGTGCATTTATGGGATGTTACTATATTTGAACAGTTGCTGTTTAATAGTTAAATAATCTTTAAATTTTCCAATAGAGTTAAGTTATTCCAATTCTTTCTTTTGACCAAGCAAATTGTATCCAAAGCACAATGCCTTCCACATGCCTTTAAAAATAAGGAAAAGTTGGGGTCTAGGTTACTTTCTTAATAGATTTTGAGGCAGTTTGATCTGGTTCATAACAACAGTCATTCAACAAAACAGTTTCAAACTCTTGGTGTGAAACTTTGTAGGAGAGTTAATGGATTATGGTACATACAAGTAACAATCTGCAGAGTTGTTATATACTGTATATCGACTTCAAAATATTGTACAGCCAACATTAATTTAAATGTGTAACTGGACTAACCTTTCCAGTACCAATTTTGCCATAAATTTACACAAAGGTTCTGCCTCAAGAAATCCTTTGGGATTTTCTTTAATTGTTAAGAGATACTGATTCCCATTTCTGTTTTCAGATCATGGTCCTACACAATTGTTTAAGATTCAGTTAAATGATTTTTCAAAAGCTAGTATTAGAATTTAGGTTACAGGTTTATTTCACCATTGAGTTTTTCCCTACTAACTAACTCAAATTTTATGTCAAGCAAAATTTAATCATGTTTTTATGCAACGCCAGTCAGTAAAAATGTTTTGTTATTTTAGCCAGCGTTTTCCTAATGTCTAAGTGAACTCTCGTCAGCCACTCATAACCAGGTGAAACTATTACCTAATGGACTGCTGTCTAATCATCTTCATCTGGCAACTGAGGTAATCTATGTCCTCATTCATACTTTGCCTCATAAATAAATACACTCAGGCATGATTCTAAATCAATTTCTGCACAGGCTGATGATACAGTTTTCTCAACTCAGCATCCACCTGTTAATTCTCTATTAAAGAAGATGAGCTAAACTGTCATCCTCATTATCCTTTTTATTTAAGTTATCCAGAATAGTTTCAGATAACTGAATTTTCACATCAGCTTCCTTTTGTGTAGATTTTCCCATCCAATTCAAAGGTCTTGAGACCTAGTCGTAATACAGGAAACAATCCAGAATGTCCTTGTGTTCTACTCAGTGTTTTCAACACTTTAAGTGAGGCTAATATTTTGAAACCAGACTGGTCATTCCCCAAGGTAAAACCAAATCCTTATGTAGGAATTGTTGCACTACTCCAACTAACAACTTTCCCACTTGCTAAGTCATTGTCTCCCTAACTCTTTGCTTTGATTTTGATTTTATTGTCATGCGTATTTTACAATAAAAATCCAATAAAATACAGTGAAAAGCTTTCATTTGATGCCATGAAACAACACCATGTTAAATAAGTTAAGAATATGGAAAAAAAAGGAAATAAAGCTTGAAGAGAGTCAATCAGTCCTGAACCTAAATAACAGAACTAGTTTCTAACGCTTTGTGTATACCCTTCACAAATCCTGCTGGAAACTAAATTTTATCCCAAGCCAGCATTAGCGAATGACTTGCTCGAGTGTCTCTTTGTATCATTATTGATTTACCTCCTTGATTAGAAATGTAAAGGAATACTTCTTTATATACAGAATCTTCAAACCTTCCAAGAATGAGTATTTATTTTTTTGGAGAAGTATACTAATCCCTATCCCTTTCAGATCAATATCCAGAACTTCCAGAAGTCTGATTTACTTCAGCAATAATCAGGAAAGAACTCACTTGACTATCCTGAGCCACTTCCCTCTTCCTAGTTTGGTTTAATACCAAATTCCTTTCCTGGTGCAACCTTTTTGGAGGATTCCTTAGACACTCTTAATACTGGAATCAGGCCTTTATTTAACTTCCAGAATTGACTTTTGATTGTCCAGTCTTATTATCATGACAACATATTATTTCCTTTACATTTAGATTCCCGCATATTTCCTTTTTGGTATCCTACCATTTGTTCCCTTAAACTAACAACACCGTATTTTCTATTCCTCCAATTTCTTTGTTTATTCCATGTAAACATCTCCGTACAAATACTGTATGTCGAAGTTATCAAAGCTACCTGATAAAGGAGCAGTGCTCCCAAAGCTAATGCTTCCAAATAAACCTATTGGTCTATAACCTGGTATTGTGTGAATTTTAACTTTGGGCCACCCCAATCCAACACCAGCAGCTTCACATCATGCGTTATCATAAACATCAGCCAAAGCTGCTGCTTCTAAGATCTTTATACTTGATACTCATCTAGACTAGTCTTAATAGGTGCCAGAATACTATATCAGAATTCTTCCATAATTTTGAATTGTATCATATTCTCAATTTTGTTTCTTTACCTCCAATGATCAAAACACTGATCCAACAGCATTTGTTTTCTTCTTGCAAATTCTACAAATACCTAATTAGGATTTGTTCTAATATTAGATTAGATTATTTACAGTGTGGAAACAGGCCCTTCAGCCCAACAAGTCCACACCAACCTGCCAAAGCGCAACCCACCCAGATCCATTCCCCTACAATTACCCCTTCACCTAACACTACGGGCAATTTAGCGTGGTCAATTCACCTAACCTGCACATCTTTGGACTGTGGGAGGAAACCGGAGCACCCGGAAGAAACCCACACATACACGGGGAGAATGTGCAAACTCCACACAGTCTATCTGAATGGCCTTCTGATAAACTGGTGTACAATTTCATAGCTGTACTTATCAGGAACTCTGTAGCATTCAGATCCAAATGGCCATGCCAACGTTTTAATTATCTTTCCAAATGATGTGAAATATTTTTCAACTCCATCCTCTGTAAATTTAGAGTCTAAACAAAATTTGTGTTCAGACCACATTTCTCATTGGAATCGGAATCATCCACTAAACTGTTATTTCTTCTTTCTTGCTTTATTCTAAGCTTTTGTCTAGCCAAGTTATGTTGCCTGGGTTTTATTTTTCTCTTGCTCTGGAGTCCAAACATTTTACAATTCCATTTCCTATCACATAGCTTTTTCTTTTCTTCATTCTTCTCATTTGCCATTCAAGTCTTCGTATTTCAATTTCCCTTTTTTATTCTCTTCTCATTCCATTTTTTTTTGTCTAATTTGCCTCCTTTTCTCCTTTCTTCTCTTTTACTCCAACTCAATGTTTAAAAACAAAAATTCTATGGTAATTTTAACTAATTCAGGCAGTGACGCATCACTTCCACGTTTCTCTCCTTTAAATTCCAAATGATGGGTGACCACTTTAGTCACATCACCTTCAGGACCATTTTGCTTCGATGCCTACCCTCAATTTATCTGCTCACTCTCTTAAGTTCCTCTTAGTAAAATAATTTTACTTTTCCACTATTATACCTTCTATTCCTAGAACAATCTTAGCAACAGTCAAAGCCATTTTGAAATTCCAACCCATGTAATATATTTCACAGAAATATCTGTTTCTATACCCAGTAGTTCCAAAATTCTCACCTCTTTAAGAATTCACAGATTCTTCTTAAATTCAAGGAGTTTTGATACTGCAAGAGCCGCTACTTTGATAAGATTCCAGCTGGTGTTCATACTGGGCAGGTTTAGTTCCAGAGAAAAAACAGGCTCCTTATATCTTAACTTGAAAAGACAATGGAGTAACTGAAGAGCGTATTTTTAACACAAAGAATTATTAAATAAGAAAAAAAATCATGAACTATATAAAATGAAAGCTTGAAAAGATTTTGCTAAAGACATCAGAAAAGGATTTGAAGCACATTATCCTTTTACCTCAATAAGGTTCTTACTCAAGATTTACCACTATCTTCATATTAGGTCCCTTTGCTCTGACTCAGGCTGTGCCAGCTGTAATTAATTTCCTATCAGCATGTTTCTACGCAGTCACTAAATATTTTCTCCCTAATTCAGTGTATTTCGCTGAAACGAACTGAAAACCTAACTCTCTGTTACCTGCTTTTTTTAACCTCTCCAGCTTTTTGATAATGCACTAACATGGCAAAAAAAACCCCTTCTCCCAAATTATTCAAGTGCAGATTGTAAACCTTCATCAAAACCTTCATATGATGCCCTATCCCGAGACAAGGTCCCTCACGTTATTTCAGCTTCAGACATGATACCCCTTCCAGATAAGATACTCTAAATTGTCAAGCTCCTGGGCGAGGCTGCGTGAACTGGCACCCATTTTTTATTCATCTGCATTCCCCCCGGATTAGTCATAAAAATGTCAGACTAAAAAAGGATATGTTTTCTTGTTGATGGCTTTCTCCCAAACCAAATAAACTTGCACTTTAAAAGGAACAAATTTAATGAAGCTTTCTCGAGTTAAAAGGGTGAGTCTGTTCATTATGAAACATGGGCAGAAATGATAATACAATTCACATTCTCATAGATTAGAAGTGAGAGGTGAGTCTTAAAATAATGTAAAAATATATACGGATCAATCTCTGAGATCCATGAAGAATAGATAATGGGATATTGCAGCCACTGAATTGAATAATGCTACCACACTGGTATTGGTAGTTGAGGACCAATGTTAAGATTTTGGATTTTCAGGTTAGCTGGATTTCTTATGCCTAGTTTCCTTTTGGTGGTGGCTAGCTTGCAGCATTCAGAATGAGAGAATGTCTTCTCCCATCTACCTGCAGTGCAGGTGTATTTAATGGGCGTCCTCAAGCTGTGATCTTCAAAACATACTAGAGTACTAACATACACAGCCCACAGTTGATTTTTTCAGTTTTCATATATTCCTGAAAGGGAAAAAACACAAACATATCTTTCAACTTATATCCCCTATTTAGAGTATACAACACACAGGAGATAGTTTCCTGCTGAAAGGTGGTAATTAGATTCCCTGTCTGTCTTCAAAGAATCTCTCTCTTTGAAGCTTCCAAGACATCTACTGGCATTCTAGGGTCTCCTTTGCGGCTGCGGTTAATCCACACAAATTTTCCGGACACTATATGACTCTATGACTGTAAGACTAAATTGTATTGCTCAGAATTTGTATTACCAGTTTTTATTTGGCTCTATGTGTTCTATTTAAAATTAAAGCTCATGTTGAAATTAAAAATTCAATTTGTCTGCAGATAATCTGGTGTTATGGTATGTTGTCATGACAAAACACGAGTAAACAAAACAGACTTCTAACTTTGTTGACATAACTGCTCCCTGCTCTTTGATAAACCTCTAAATATGCCTATGCCTGCTTAACACAGAATATACAGAATTTAATTCAGAATTAAATTTATTCATTAATGGTTGACCTAAGCAGCGGTTATTAATTCTGAATACTCCAAGACATATGCCACCATATTCATGATTATTGTTGCTTGCCAGGCTCAGCTGACGATGAACTTTAGCAATGCTAGCAACTTACTGTGAATCAAATCACACACAAATCTATCTTTTAATGATCTCTCTTCAAATACTACAAAATAAAATTGGATGGACATCCTTTTTCAAAACCATGAGAAACTTTCCAATATTCTGACTGGGCAATAGATCTATTGTCACCAACTGATAGTATTCCACAATCTCCCATGGTTTGAGACTGCAATGTCGCTCACACTTAAATACCTGACAGTGACGTGTCTTTTCGCTTAGCAGGAGAAAGCAAATTCTTCTGTGTTTCATACACTTCTGGGTCTGCTTTGATCAGAAATATTGCTGTTTTCACTTCCATCACTGTGTTATTGACGGCCATGTTATCAGGAACATCCCGGATTTCATTTGGAGTCAATAATATTGAACCACTCCCACATGCTGAATTTTGATCAAAATTGTATTCTCCCAGTTTCACAATAATATATGTCAAAGCAAACATCTTTTAAGGTTAGTCGACTCACTTAGAGTCATAGAGCTATAAAGATGTACAGCATGGAAACAGACCCTTTGGTCCAACTCGTCCATGCCAACCAGATATCCCAACCTAATCTAGTCCCACCTGCCAACACCCGGCCCTTATCCCTCTAAACCCTTCCTATTCATATACCCATTCAGACACCTTTTGAATGCTGCAATTATACCAGAGTCCACCACTTCCTCTGGCAGCTCATTCCATACATGCATCACCCTCTGCATGAAAAAGCTGTCCCTTACGTCCCTTTTGTATCTTTCCCCTCTCACCTTAAACCTGTGCCCACTAGTTCTGGACTCTCCCACTCCAGGAAAAGACTTTGTCTATTTATCCTATCCATGCCCCTTGTGATTTTATAAACCTCTATGAGGTCTCTTTTATATCTTTCCCCTTTCACCCTAAATCTATGCCCTCTAATTCTGGATTCCCCGACCCCAGGGATAAGACTTTGTCTATTTATCCTATCCATGCCCCTCATGATTATATAAACATCAATGAGGACACCACTCAGCCTTCGATGCTCCGGTGAAAACAGCCCCAGCCTATTCAGCCTCTCCCTATAGCTCAAATCCTCCAATCCTGGCAACATCCTTGTAAATCTTTTCTGAACCCTTCCAAGTTTCACAACATCTTTCCAATAGGAAGGAGACCAGAATTGCATGCAATATTCCAACAGTGGCCTAATCAATGTCCTGTACAGCTGCAACATGACCGCCCAACTCCTGTACTCAATACTCTAGCCAATAAAGGAAAGTATACCAAACGCCTTCTTCACTATCCTATCTACCTGTGACTGTCCTTGTGTAATCAGCACTTCTATGAAGTCCAAATTAGAAACTCAGTAAAAAGAAAACTTCCCAAATCCTCCACTGCCTTCCTGGAGGTTTACCAGCTCAAAGTTGTTCAGCTGAGGATATCCACAATTTCACCTCATCACCAAATGTAATATCTTTGTAGGATAGACAAAAACAAGGTGCAGCACCTGGGAAGTCAACATCAAACTAAAACCAACTTATTCTGGTATATAAATACATACAAGTGGCCACAACAGATTGTACTTATTCTCTCTTTTTGTTACTCTTATCAGTTACCAATGTCCTAGCCTAACTGTACCAAATACTATTCTTCTGGATCCAAGGTACCCTAAACCTTCTGACCTGATGTCCTGCATCAAAGCCATAATATGTATATATTTTCTGTATTTTTGATTGTGGATTGAAATGATAACAAGATTGTTTTAATGTCAAGAATCATGGAAGAAACTGCTGCACGAGTAAAAATAAGTTATTGAAGCTCATTGCAAGTTGTGTTTCCAGTGTTACTTTACAATCAAGGGAGAAGGGTTTAAAATGTGGCATGGCAGTGGAATGGTGTATACAGAGTGAAATTTGACTGGAAAGAAGTAGCTGTTGGTTTGTGCAGTTATGACCAGTCATGGATATGAAAGTTTGCCAGCCTGATGACAACTCTCTCAATTGGTTCCTGGTTGGCTGAACAGCTTGTGTGTCTGAACGATACAGTGTGAAGCCTTCAGACCACTGGAAGTTTCTCTCTCTACGTTAAAGTTCCCTGCATTTTAAAGAAAGCCAGTTATTTTCTCCCATTTGTTGCGATAAGCTGTTGCCTTTAACCAGTAACTAATAGATTTTGCAGTTAGTGTACCAATTGCCTTTTGTAAAGAAGTGACATGAACAAGGAGGAAATAGATTGAAGGAAAGGAGGTCCTGGCATGCAAGTGAATCATCTCAGCGAACCCTATGGATTAATTCTATGGAACTGATGTTCTCAGCTTTCTCCCTCCAATCATAAAACCAATAGTCTGTTTGTGTATTTAGAAGGGAGTTAGAGTTTTTACCAGTACATTAACATGTTGATAGCTGTGATTAGAGTCATAGAGCTGTACAGCATGGAAACAGATCCTTCGGTCTAACTCATCCATGCCAACCAGATATCCTAACTTAATCTAATCCCATCTGCCAGTACTTGTCCCTTGTCCCTCTAAGCCCTTCCTATTTATATTACGCATCCAGATGCCTTTCAATTGTACTAGCCTCCACCACTTCCTCTGGCAGCTCGTTCCATACACGCACCATCCTTTGCATTAAAAGTTGCCCCCTAGGTGCCTTTTAAATCTTTCCCCTCTCACCCAAAACTCATGCCCTCTAGTTCTAGACTCCCATACCCTGGGGAAAAGACTTTGTCTCTTTGCCCTATCCACGCGTCTCGTGATTTTATAAACCTCAATAAGGTCACCCCTCAGCCTCTGACGCTCCAGGGACAACAGCCCCAGCCAGTTCAGCCTCTCCCTGTAGCTCAAATCCTCCAACCCTGGCAACATCTTTCTAAATCTTTTCTGACCCTTTCAAGTTTCGCAACATCCTTTCAATAGGAAGGAGACCAGAATTGCATGCAATATTCCAAAAGTGGCTTACCAATGTCCTGTACAGCTGCAACATGACCTTATTTCTCTCAACTCCTGTACTCAATACTCTGACCAATAAAGGAAAGCATACCAAAGGACTTCTTCACTATCCTATCTACTTGCCACTCTACTTTCAAGGAGCTATGAACCTGCTCTCCAAAGTCTATTTGTTCAGCAACAATCCCAAGGACCTTACCATTAAGTGAATAAGTCCTGCTAAGATTTGCTTTCCCAAAATGCAGCACCTCACATTTATATAAATTAAACTCCATCTGCCGCTTCTCAGCCCATTGATCCATCTGATCAAGATCCCGTTGTAATCTGAGGTAACCTTCTTCGCTGTCCACTATACCTCTAATCTTGGTGTCATCTGCAAACTTATTAACTATACCTCCTTTGTTCACATCCAAAATCATTTATATAAATGATGAAAAGTAGTGGACCCAGCACTGATTGTTGTGGCACTCCACTGGTCACAGGCCTCCACTCTATAAAACAACCCTCCATTACCATCCTCTGTCTTCTACCTTTGAGCCAGGTCTGTATCCAAATGGCTAGTTCTCTCTGTATTCAATGAGATCTAACCTTGCTCACCAGTCTCCCATGGGGAACCTTGTCAAGCGCCTTACTGAAGTCCACATAGATCACATCGACCATTCTGCCCTCATCAATGCTCAGTCTTCCTCAGTCCTCTCCCCAGCTATCAGGGCCACTTCACACTCCGAACCCCAAAAGAAGTATCAGCATCGACTTGCTCCTATCAGAGATTTCTAACTAAAGTTGCTGATATATTCCCATGGATTGATTTATTTAGCTCTCAAGTGTGCTTGAAATAAATGGATTTATATTTATTCTTGTTCATCCTTCAACATGAAGATGATTGCATTCTTTAAGGATTGAATTCTGCTATTCTCAGCTGGCCTGGCCTCCACATGACTCCAGAGCACAGCAATGTGGTTGATTCTTAGCTGTCCTCTGAAATGGTTTGGCAAACCACTTAGTTCAAGGCTAGTTTGGAAGGGCAACAATTGCTGCCTTTTCCAGCAATGTACAAATCTTACAAATGAATAAGAAAATAAAATCCAAGATATTCGGTGAGGTTCTAATGTGTACTGCAAAGACCCAGTGTACATCTAAAAGGTTCTGCTGGAAATAGGACAAGGTAGTACACATGATTCAGTTTCAGAAGAGATGGTGTATCCAGATTTATTCCCCTCATACTTTCTCTATGCTTCTCATATGTGTTTGTTTTTGAAGGAAATTGTGACATTTTATGATTTGGTTGTTCCAGCAGAGAGACCCTGAATGATTTCTCCCAGATTTCAAGATCAATATCGAAACACTTTAGTTTAACCTTCATATTGCCCTTGTGGTATTTCATTTGACCAAGATGAGTGCACACTCCAGATTCAAGCTGTCCATCAAAGATTTGCTTCAGTAAAAGACTTGTCGGCATCCTGGCTACATAACCAGTCTAACACAGTTGTGACTGCTCCAATATAGTGTGAAGGCTTGGCAAGCCTTCTTGGGCACACGCCTCAGAGTCTGATATTTTATCCTGCCATCTGATTTTTAGAAGTTTCTGAAGACAGTTCAAGTGAAAGTAATTGAGCTTCTTGGCATTGGTACACAGACTAAGTCTCACATGCACAGAGCAGAGAGAGCAGACTGTCTGCTGAAGAATACACATGCTTTGGTAATTCTCCTTTTTGTCTTGTATTCTCATCAACGTAGTGAGCCAGACAGAGTGTGCTGCTGAGATAAGTGTGTTTATCAACTGCTGACAAGTTCTGGTTATGAGCTAAACATTGGACCCAGGAATGTAATGTGAGCTTGTTAAGTATTTATGCATAAAATTACACTTGCTAGAAATTTTATTCACAAACACATTAAGCTTACTGAATGTAGTAAAGCTAACAGAGAGAAAAGAATTAATTCTTTATTGAACAGTTAATGTTCTCAAAATTACAAAATTATCTGAAACTGCTTATTCCCTCTGATTTTTTTTCTTCTAGATATACTAAGGTTCAGAATAACTATTTTGAAATTTTCACTTCATATATCAAACCAACATTATAATTTCAAGATGGTCACTGTATAGCCTATGTAACAGCTGCAATTCTCAAAACTTTACTACTTGCTTATAATTCTTTAACTTAGATGATATGTTTTGTTCAGACCTTAACTGCCAAGTAGGACAGTTTGGCCAAAAATTGGTTTTTGAGTCAAGCGGATCGCAGCAGTGTCAGGTGTGAGTTGAGCCAGCAGACTACAGATTTTGCGGAGGAATTAAGTCAAGACAAGAAACTCCATATGTCAAAATATGTTCAGGGAAATGTTAGTGCAGGAAGCTAGTCATTTCAAATATCTCCTCACATTCAGATGATGAATAACTGGCAAACTGGAAGAAACTCTGACTGAACTCCCAACCCTGAATTCACTTAAATGTTTGATGCCTCCATACTAAGTATGGTGAGTTGCTATCTAGCATTTACTGTAAAGTTAATCAGTTAATTAACAGGTGGTCAGGAATGTAGCAACAAGTGTAAACCATTTAAGTCCACAGTCTTGCTCCGTCATTCAGTGCAACCCAGTATTGAGAGTACTGTAAAAGCAAATTACTGCAGATGCTGGAATCTGAAACCAAAAGAGAAAATGCTGGAAAATTTCAGCAGGTCTGGCATCATCTGTAAGGAGAGAAAAGAGCTGATGTTTCGAGTGTAACTGACCCTTTGTCAAAGCTAAAAAAAAGGGAGAAATAGGGAC
Source organism: Chiloscyllium plagiosum (assembly GCF_004010195.1). NCBI lineage: Eukaryota > Metazoa > Chordata > Chondrichthyes > Orectolobiformes > Hemiscylliidae > Chiloscyllium > Chiloscyllium plagiosum. The sequence continues at coordinate 58,960,473 of NC_057721.1, read as the reverse complement.
ATATTTATACTAGGCTGAGAGAAGGTGAATCATACTCCAGAAGCAAAGGTAGCAATAATCTGGGTTGTTCGGTATGAGCGAGAGAAAGAGAGACGATCAAGAAATAAGAGGTACCAAACAATGAAATGGTAAGATGCACCTTTTTCCTAGAACAGAACTCCCAATGTTCCTGTAACCATTAGATGCAAAAGCATGACCAGATTTATAACGAAACTAACTCTTTCAACAAGTTAGAATTTTTATATTTTATCAGTAACTTCGATGCATTTGAATCTTCTGCCATTTGAGGGCGCTCATCTACAAGACATTCACAGAACTGAATAAAAATGTTAGTGTTGCAAGGGCCAGGCATGAGGTTCACTTTCTTTCTCTTGTAGGCGCTGTACTCACCTATTAACCTATTGAATGCTCCTTTTGCATTGTGTCAAAACTAAATAGCAGAATTCTTTTGTAGGTGGAGTTAGTCTTTGTGGAAGGGAGAAATGAAGACGGGAATGAAGGGAAAGGAATGGAGGAAGAAAAGTATAAGGAATGAAGGTATATTTATAATACCTTTCACAACTTCAGAACACCCCAAAGCACCATATAAACAATAAAGTACAGTTGAGTGTGGTCACAGTTGTGGTATAAGAAATACAGCAGCCAGCGTGCTCACAGCAAATCTCAAACAGCTGTGGGATCATGCCCAGATAATCGGTTTTAGGAAATGAAAAGGGGAGATGCTGGAGAAACTCAGTGTGTCTGGTAGTATCTGTGGAGTTAGTAACAGAGTTAACATTTCCAGCCCAGTACGACTTCTTCAGAACTGGTATATATTTTTATTTCAGATTTCTGGCGAGCATAATATTTTATTTTTATATTAAGCTGTTGTAGACATTGATTGAAGAATTATTAAGGTTACGTCTTTAGTCACATTTGCAAGCTCCAACCTTGTCAGTGAATAATGATACAATAAACAAATGTGTTGAATCCTAAGTACTTAACTTCATTCAGCCAGACAGGGATCACTTAATCTTATCCTAACCAGTTGCATGACACTGTAATCTTTTGGTATAAATTCTGTGTCTTATGATCCCACTCCGCAGCTACCTGATGAAGGAGCAGCACTCCGAAAGCTATAACCTGGTGTTGTGTGATTTTGAACTTTGTCCACCCAAGTCCAACACCGGCTCCTCCACATTATCCTAACTTGGTATTGTTTACTATAGCCATTATTTGTTTATTACATCCCCACTGTCCCTTCTGTCTTCTAACCAGTTACTCCTTTATGATTCCCAAGGCCTTTCTGGAAGGTTCTTTGAAAATTATCATCAGTAATGTAAACTGTTCTTCAAATTTGTAACTCAAGGCAGTTGCTTGGGGTAGTCAGGTGTCATGGATAAAGAAGTTAATCCTGATCTCCTAAGACCCAATTGTCCACCTTTTTCCAGAAAATGGGCTACAAAACAACATCATTCAATGACAGTGATAAGCACTGACCTTCATATTAATGTTTCAGCCACCATGTATCACATAAACCTTGATCTAATGCAAAGCATTACTTTGCACATGAGCCATTTAGATGCTGCAAAGAACTACCACCACGTGGTTATCAAAAATGACACCTTACTCTCGAAGGGAGCTTGTTGTTATATATCTCACAGCTAGTGTAATGCAGTATGGTACAGTATAGTACAGCTTTAAGGGACATGCTCATGTTATCATCACTTTATTGTAGCCTGTGAACTGAGGGCATAAAGGTTTCATTTCCCATCTTAACCAGGGCCACATGAAGAACGACTCACTGGGACAAGTGTTCTTCAGTTTGTAATTGAATAACTTTGCACTTGGCCAGACACCCAACTAACCCAAACTGTAATGTATGTAGATATCAGCAGTAATAAACATTTGTTAAATCCTTCCGTATCTTGTTGTCATGTTTCATTTTAATGTTACATGAGCTAATGTAAGTGTTTTCTTATCAGGTGTAAATACTTGGTGGAGACAAAGGTCACACCATATACGGCAGATCACATAGCACTCAATAAAAGGCATTCATTCTCTCCAGTTGAATTGCATTTGCCACAGGAAAAATAATGACATTTTCCTTTGCAAATGCAGTTTATGTGATTGTTTGATGTACAGTGTAGACTACCTCTATCAACATGACATACACCCAGCTTTGATAGTGCTGCTTATTCAGAGTCCCAGTTGTCCTAAGGGTGACTCTATAGAATGGCTGAGGAGCGTGATACGAGTAATAGGATCTGGACTTTTATGAGGCAATGTATGTGCATGTTTTTTCATCTAAATAACTCCAGACATGTTAACAACACCATCCCATTAATGCTCCAGACAGGCTTCCTCCCACCCTAGAGTTGAAAAATGTGGTACTAGAAAAACGCAGCAGGCCAGGCAGCATCCGAGGAACAGGAGGTTCGACGGAAGAAGGGCTTATGCCCAAAACGTTGATTCTCCTGCTCCTCGGATGCTGCCTGGCCTGCTGTGTTATTCCAGCACCACATTTTTCAACTCTGGTACTCTAGCATCTGCAGTCCTCACTTTCTCCTAGTTGACCTTCCTCCCATCCTACTTCATTTAACTCCATCTTCATGGTATTTAAAAAAAAATTGATGTCTTTACTGTACTTATCCAGCTTTCTCCTGTACTCAGTGATGCTTTTCACCTGAACTATTCCACTTGATAGTGAGTGCTACATTTTAATCAATTTTAAGTGTCTTAGTTTCTTATTGAGATCTCCTGTGAACCAGTAGATGGCTCTGTTACCTTCCAGAATGTTGTTAGTTTAAATATCTACAAGGTGTTTGGTAGTGAGAAAAATGTAACAGTCCTGATTAGTGGATATTAGGTTAGTGCAATAATAATGTAAATGTCTTTACTCCCTGTCCCGGCAAAGTAGAGACTGTCATACATCTCCTTCTGAAATGTGCCTTCTCGAGAGAGATGCAGTGGTTTTTGTCAAGGTTTGTCCCGAGCAGTTATATGACGTGGGACTCTGTGCTCTACGGTCTGTTCCTCGGGATGCACACAGAGACAAACTTTGATTGCGCGTGGAGCACCATCAGGAGCAAAGAATAAAAATCGTTCTTTGGTCTGCCTGAAACATGTTGGTCTGCCAGAAAAAAAGGAGTTGACCTCGATCAAGTGTTGCAGACTGGCACATTCCAAAATCCAGGACCATGAGCTGAGGGATGCACTAAAGCTTGAGGCAGTTGCTGCCAAGGCACAGTGGGGAAAGATGACAGTCTAAGGTCTTTTGGCCAAAATATAATGTGAGGTCCATTCAGTTATCAGACCCTCCTGGTGCTTTAAGCATGTATAAATAGTATCAAATAAGAAATAGCTTGGAGCTTTTTGAACTGTTGAGAGAGTCAACTCCAACATTTGTTTGTTCTTGATATGCTTAGACTGTACAGAACCAAAATGCTTTAGTGACTGCATATGTATATATAGAAGTATATTCTTGAAATTATCCAATCACCTTCATGTAAGTGAAGGGGAGAGGGAAACAACAAGGATGATGCAGTGGCTTGCTGGTTAGCACTGCTGCCTCAGAGCGCCAGGGACCCAGATTTGATTCCAGCCTCGGGCGACTGTCTGTGTGGAGTTTGCACATTCCCTCTGTGTCTGCGAGGGTTTACTCCCACAGTCCAAAGATGTGCTGGTTAGGTGAATTGGTTGTGCTAAATTGTCGAGCACAATCCCAGGACACTAATCCTGGGATGTGCAGATTAGGCGGGATTGTGAGGATTGTCTGGGGGAGCTGGATCTGGTTGGGATGCTTTTCGGAGGATCTGTGCAAACCTGATGGCCCTCTTTCTGCACTCCACTCTAGAGAGGGGAGAAAACTGAAGGGGTTAATTGAGTTGGAGCAATAGCTGTACAGGAGGATGCTTTCCTCTTAAGCAAATATTCTCTTCCACGTTTAGGTTGTTCTGTTGCTGACAACTCTGCTCTGGAGAACAAGACCCATGTAACCTATCTTGTTGGGACAGAATTGAGCTGTTACATTATTAATGTTACTGCTGGTAACAAAGACTTCTTTTATCAACTCTTGACATTTGGTATAGCTACAATAAAACAGTGAAATAATTTTATTTGTTTTCAGTGAATAACTAAATATATTTGACCTGCCAACGTAAAGAAGGTCTGGATCTTCTGCCAGAGATGTAACAGTAAAATTAAACCAGAATGCGCTGGATATTTTCTCAAGTTTGCCAAGGCCACGTTGTGCCCAAATTTCCTTATCATCTATGCAAATGAAAATCTCCAATTAGTAAACATCATTAACTGGAATTAATTATTGACTGGGACATGGCCAATGTCGTTTCTACATTACTACATTGAAATAAATTAAACTGCAAATCTCTGCCAATAACAGCTGCAGCTGGCAAACAGGCCTCTCAGTGGATTCAATCGTCTGCAGGTCACAGGTCTCATGTACCAAGAGCAGGCCAATTGACTGAATTTGAACTCATTTAAACTGAATTTAAAGTACTTGTAGCATCAGTCTGTGAGGCAGACCTTGACAAGGTTTGTTTAGCTGAAGCTGAAGGTTAGTCATGATGGATTAATTCAATCACTGTTGCCTGTGCAAATCCAATTCTGAACACAATACGTTGATCCTCTTTGATTGGACACAATGAGGAAAAGCTTCTTTGTCACCCTCATGTCACCATTGGTTTGTGGTTGAGGACTGACTTCTTGAGACTAGAAGATGTTTGATGTTCCTCAGGATTCAAGAAGCTCAAACACAAGTGGTAGGAATGTACATCATTTGCATTTTAGTTTCTGCAATCTTTTTCCAACAATGCTGCCAAATGGTATTGATTTGTCAGCAAAAAACACCATGCACATTCCAGCTCACACTCATTTCTGTGTTCTAAATCCCAAGTACTTGCTGATAGAATCAGCAAGTTATAGAACAGTTACAGCACAGAAAGAGGTCAGTCATGATTTTCTATAAGAGCTGTTCAGTTTTCCCATTCCCCTATCTCTACTGCGTAATCCTGGTTATTTTTCCTCAGATTATTAGCCAGTTTCCTTTTGAAAGCTGTGATCGAATCTCTTCCCCTTTACTCTCAGCAAGTGCATTCCGGATCCTCTTCACTTGCTATATGAAGTTTTCCCTGATATCACTGCTGTCTCTTTTTCCCAATCACCTGAAATCTTTGTCCCCTAGTTCTGACTGTCCTGTCAATGGGAACAGTTTCTCCCTCTTGACTCTATCCAAACTCGCATGATTTTGAAGACCTCTATCAAATCTCTTCTCAAACTTTTCTGTTATCAAGGACAATGGTGACATTATATCTTTCAAGAACAACTCTTCTTAGACCTAAACTTTTAAATTGATGTGAAATGTCATTTTTTCAAAATGGTGGCATATGGACAGACAGCTAGGTATCTTTCTGTGTTTGTTCAGCCTCCATTATCTCTAGAACTGATCGAAGAACCACTATATGCAGGGATTTCAATTTAATCTTTAAAATGGGCAGAAATGCATAGTTTTTTTTGATAATGGCAACAAGTAAGGGTTCCAGCATGATTAACATCTCTGTATTATTTGAAACAATCAGCCATTTTAGGTTTTGAACTGTATGAATTTGGCTGAGAACTGTTATTTAAGTGCAGTAACTCCAGAAAATACTCTGACAGAAATCATTAGAGAGAGATTTTGGCCAAGGGAACACAAACAGAAAAGTACTTAGAAAACAACATTGTTCTGTTGAAAGTGTTTATGTAATTTGCAAGTACCACAACTGGAAATTGTGTCTCTCTCTCTCTCTCTCTCTCTGACCCCCAAAACCTTGTGGCCTGCTGAGTCCACCTATAAAGATAAATACTGACTAATAAACTATATAAGCCATCGCGGCTGCTGAATATGATTTTAAAGTTTGAACCTCTTCATTTCAAAAAAGACAAACTTCATGATGCAACAGATCTGCAACAATCTATTTTTTTCCAATTTCTAAATATAATTTACCCTTCCCTACTTTTAATCTTTGTACATGCGTTATAATTAGAACTTTTGCTTTGTATCAAAATAACCTTTAACTTGTTTAGGAGTGAAATTTTGCAGCAAGTTATTGGTGCCCAGAATTGGATGTTATAATCAAGTTAAGTCCAATCACTGTATTGTAAAGAATCATCATAACCTCATTGCTTTTGTATGTATGCCTCTGTTTATACAACTTAGGATTCTATATGCCTTACTTGACATGTCTTTAACCTGATTTGTGCAAATATTATCCTGCATCTCTCAGATCCCACAACCATTTTGGAATTGTATCCTTTATTATGCATTGTCTTCCTTTATAGTTCCTATCAAAATGTAATACTTCACACTGCATTAAATTTCATGTCATGTCCATCAGCCTATGCATATCATTGTCCTGTTCACAATTCATAATATTTCCTAAGTTGTGTCGTCAGCATGTTTGAAATCATGTCCTGTCAACTCAAGTCTAAGTCATTAATATAAATCAAGGAAAGCACGGAAGCTCATACTTATCTCTGGTGTCCACCACAATTAATCTTCCTTCAGGCTGCAGAATAACTGTTTTCCACTGCTTGCTCTTTCCTGTCCACAACCACCCTGTAGCACAGCATTTCAACTCCCCCTCCCACTCCACCGAGGATATGCAGGTCATTGGACTCATTCCATCCTACTTCGACCTATCACCCTCACCTTGACCTCTTTCCACCTATCACATTTCCAACGCCCCTCCTCCATGTCCCTCCTCCCTACCTTTTATCTTCTCCTGCTGAACACTCTCTGCTCATTCCTGAAGAAGGGCCTGTGCCCGAAACGTCGAATCTCCTGTTCCCTGGATGTTGCCTGACCTGCTGTGCTGTTCCAGCAATAAAGTTTCAACCTGTCACTCTGCCAACTTCATATCTAAGCTGCTACTATACCCTTCATTCCAAGGACTTCAATGTTGTTGACGAACCTGTTATGTGACATTTTATCAGACGTGTTTTGAGGCTCATGTGGACCAAATGAAGTGCATTGTCTTCAACAACCCTTTCAGTTAAAGTATCAAACGTTTCAAACAATTTAGTTTAACCCAATTTGCTCTTAACAAATGCCTGCTGGTTAATTAATTTGCATTTGACTAAAAGACTGTTCATTTTGTTATGCTTTATTTTTGCTAAAAACTCTCTCACCACTGAAAGAAAAATAACTGATCTGCAGTTGCTGAGTTTATCTTTACACCCTATTTTGAACATGATCATAACTGAAATAACTGCACAAAGGCCAGTATCCCATCACCAAGAAACCCTTTATTCACATGTGCATCATACATGGACTCTGATCAGCCAACTCAGAGCCAGTCCCTAGATTGAGGAGAATCTTTGAACTTCCTGTTTATATCTGTCAGCCAGGACTCTGTGATCGGCCCAGATTAACAACCCCGATCAAAGATCTCATAGTCAGTGAGATCCACCTGGCCCTCACTCCAGTTGCTACATGAGCATTCACAAATGTTTAGTCCTCTGACACCATCCTGTGACAGAGGAGGATTCAAGGTTGCTGGCCAGTAGCTCTGCAGTTTCCATCCTTATTTCTCTTAACTTTCTTAGTTCTGATTTGGTCCTGATGAACTTGCCAACTTAAAATACACCCATCCTTTATAAGACCTTGTGGTTGCTGGTAATCTGAGATAAGTAGAGAAAATACTTAAAACATTCAACACATCAAGCAGCATCTGTGGAGAGATGATATAAAGTTAACATTTCAGCCCTTTATAATGCTCTCTTTTATCAACTATTAATTTATCAATGCCTCAACTACTTTCTCTTTCACAATGACATTCACATTTAATAAAGATAGATGTAAATTAACCACTTGGTACCTCAAGTACTTCTGCGTCCATGTGTAAATCCCCTTTTTGATTCATTAGCCTCAAATTCTCTTTCCATTGTCTCCCTAATATGTATCTATACTACAGATGACTTATTGAAAGATCTTTTGTCAGCTATCAGTTTCATCTCATATTTTCTCTTTGCATCTTACTTTCTTTTTAACTTCTTCCCTAACCCATGCAATACCCCAATAAATAGCTGATTTGACCATGATGGTGTGGGTTTGGATCTTACTGAACTGCTTAGTGGAACGATACCTCTCATCTGTATTCAAAACCGTTTCATGATTGTTTCAGGTTTTAAAGCCAAATTTTGGACTTAATCGAAATCGCTCTCAAGCTGAATACATATTTTGCAATCACTCCTCCTCAGACATTATTAATTTGCCATTTCTCTCTGCACAAGACTCGATCTATAATAGACTACTTCCTAATTAGTTCATTGATTTACTGATCCAGGAAATCATATTTCATGAACACTGCCTGCACAGTAAGAATGAAAATTTGGTTTGCCCAAACTTTGCACAAATTAAAATTCCCATTATTTATACATTGCCCTTATTGCATGCAAGCCCAACTTTTTGATATTTATTCCATTGTTAGTGGACCTATAAAATACACACATTATTGTTTGCTGGTGGGTCCTTGTTGTTTATGAGCTCCACCCAAATTAATTCACTTCGTGGTTTTCTAAGCTATGATTGTTTTGGTCATTGCCTTTATCAGATCATTCATTGTCAGGCTACCTAATACCTACTAACCCCACCACCACTCCCCAATCCTCACACCTCTTTAAATGTTCCCTTTCCAACATTTAGTATTAATATAGTTCCTAAGCTTGCTCATGCTACAAACACATATCTATAATGTCTTTTGATTAAACCAATTTATTTCCATCTATGCTATTAATTCAAAAGCAGAAATTGCTGGCAAAATCTCAGGACGTCTGGCAGTTTTGTGGAGAGAAAGCACAGTTAATTTTTTGGGCCAAGTGACCCTTGCTCAGTTTCTATAGGATGTGGTGCTAATCCACCTTGTTGAGTTATCATGTGAGGTGCAGTGAGTCAGCAATGCTAACCACTGACCCACCGTACAAAGCTCATTGATGAGGCAGCTTGAGTAGAGAACATGACACTGAGGAATTCCTGTAGCAATGTCCTTGGTGTCAGATGATGAGCTTGCAACAATCATAACTACTTCCCTTAGTACTGGGTTTTTTTGCTGTGGTCCCGGTTGATGATATGGGAGTAGTGGGTTGGGAATGGAGGTTTAAATAAAAAAACCTTTGCAAGCCTATGGCCTACTGATATTACACACATAGCATGGGACCCATCAACCAACATCTGACTTCAAGCAGAGAATAATTGACATTAATTGGCTTTTTGTGACTGCCAGAGAGATAGCCAATGCTGGTGCTCTCTTGCCACGGGCTAACCAAACATATCATTTTTACCCTCCATCTTACCACTCTCCACCTTACCAGTAATGGTCAGATTCTGCTCCAGTAGAATCCAATATGGAACAAATACAACAAAAGATGAAATGGATTTAATTTGGCAAATGCCATTTTTCATCCCATGAATTTTATTCTTGTGAAAATGTCTTCCACAGACAATCTGCAGTTTTTTAAATTCTTCCCTGTGATTATTTTTAATCCATCTCCAACTGTGCTCGGAAAGAATAATGAAACTAATCAACTTAAATTTGAAGCAAAGTCCAAAGCCCTGATTAATCTCACTCACATCAGCAATGAAGCTGCAAGTTAGAATCATCGCTTTCATCATGTGTATAATTCACAACAATGCTAACTAGCGAGCACTCAGTTGAATTTATAAACAGACAAAATTTTCAGCAAGGAAAAGCGTCATTGGCAAAAACAGAAATTGCTGGAAAAACCTAGCAGATCTGACAGCAGCTGTGGAGAGAAATCAGAATTAACATTTCACTTTCAGTGACCTACCTTCTGTAGAAGCAGGCCATTCAGCCCATCCAGTCCACACCAACCCTCTGAAGAGCATTCCACCAAGATCAACCCCCAAATTTAACATGATCAATCCACCTAACTTGCACATCTTTGGACTTTGGGAGGAAACTGGAGCACCCGGAGGAAACCCACATAGACACAGAGAGAACATGCAAATTCCACACAGACAGTCACCCGAGGGTGGAATCAAATCCAGATGCCTAGTGGCTGTGAGGCAGCAATGCTAACCACTAAGCAACTATGCCACCCAATATGCCAAGAAGCAGCATCTAATATCGACTTTGCTCTCAATTTTGTATTATACTTTATCAATTATGTGTTTTCTGAATAGAGTGAAGTCTGCAATAGATACTTAGAACTTTATTTGATTTCATCTCTACATCTCGTGAAGTCTGTCTATGGAGGATGCTGAGTGGATTTGCATGGAGTGTGTAAGGGCAAAAGATAATTGTTGGGAAGTCATGGATTGGCATGAGTTAGCACCAAGTTGGCACTGGGGCTATAAAAAGCAATGGGGATGAATTAGAGTCATGGGTTAGCATAGATTGGCATTTATGCAGAATGGAATATGTGGCCATATTAAAGGGCGTGAGGTGGGATGGGTTGGCATGGATGGGCATATAGAGTGCTTATGTGGAGAAGATCTATGATGGGTGAGGTCTAGAATGCCTTATTGTTTCTACTATAAATTGGACATAGTCCCAAAGTGCTGCGGTGAGCATTTTAAACAGCCTGGCTTGACATCAGGCAGCCCCTGCGGCTGCATCTACTCTGTGTCCAGTGGAAGAAGGATCCGCTCTGGTTTGCACTGACCAGCCCCTCACCTCACCTCACCTCACCTCACCTCACCTCACCTCACCTCACAACCCAAACCACCCCCCCCCCCCCCCCCCCCCGACCAATCAACAGAATGAAAATTAGCTTTGTGACGGTTTTCCTGGGTCAGGTCAAGTCAGGTGAGTTTGGAGAGTTGCCGAAATTTCTGAAGACTGTGTACCCAATTTGAAAGTGAAAATTCAGATCTTTGGCTGTGAGATTGAAGACAATTCCTAATGTGGTGTTTCAAATGATCACGTGATCATAAATTGCATCTCTTGTGATTCTTCTAGTATCTCCCTGACTAACAGACATTAGGTCAATAGACTTGTAGTTCCTTGACTCTGATTTGTCAGTTTTTATTAAAAATAGCCAACTTGAAGCTAACTTGAAGTTTAAGGGATAGATTCCTGACTCTCAACTTGCTAAATATACAGGAAAAAGGCTGACAGAGGCGTCCTCATCCTTGGCTGGATAACATCCAGAACCACAGTCCTGTTATTTGGGGTTTTCCTAAGATGATATTAATATTAAATTAATAATTCTATTCAATAATGATATGAAGACAACATCTTCATGTAAAAAAGCTTTGCCATCAAAGGTCAGACTTTAAAATTTAAATTTATATTAATTTCTTTGTAGCACATTTTCAAGTTTTATTTCCAGAACTTCGGACTGAGTTAAGAGTCGACTGAAATGATTCCTCTATTAGGTTTGCAAATAAGATGAAATTGGATGCTCTTGATTTAGTTCCTAGTTTTCACAAATTAGCTGCATAAAAATTGTCCTTAATTTGGCTCTAATTGGAATGTTATAGTAATGGTAATCATTTAAAAATGATTTTGTAGCTTTGTGTTCATTGTCGAGGACTGAAGAGAAGTCATTCTTTACACTTACAGGCACTGGCAATCTGCCACATATGTAAATGGAATAAATCTTTCTTCAAACTGAAAAAGTAAACACATTTGCCCTTCTGCAAACTGCCAATGACCTATCAGAGTTGTGATTTCAGGAAACAGTGATGGGAATAAATTAACAAGCTGTTTATTTTATAAACTGTAAAGGATATTACTTCACATTGAAACACTCTCTATCTCTCAATGCCATGGTTTCACTTTGTTCCTATTTCAGGACCTATATACTCCATTCTACATCGATTGAATGGGCTGATAACTGCACTTTGCCTGATTGTTCATTCTCTGTTTTGTGATCTTTGAACTAAATAACTTCCCAACGTTATTAAACTTTCATGACAAGAATTTTAGAAGCCGGGTAATAAAGAAATCATCGTAAGCAATCACTATCTGCTTCACATTGTCAATCTTGAGCACAATCTTTCAGCTATTTTGTCTCAGCTAACTTCATTTTGAGCTATCTTTATCCAAACAAAACCAAATTACCATCCCCTCTACCTTACCCCCCTTCCTTCAAGATCATCTATAATATCAAATAATGTGTTGTCAATACCATCTCCCTATAACAAACAGGAAAAAATGGGGGGTGAAGGGAGTGAATTTAACATTAAGTATATAACACAAAGCCCCCAATCCACTAGGTATGCATTCACTGCTTTTGTTAATTATTATGGTATCAGTGTTCCATTGGGGAGATGGCCTAAAGTTAAGGGTCTGAAAGTGCAAATTGGGCTGACATAAAATTTGCTGTGTGTGTTTCCCAGGTATTGGGAAACCTGATACTAAAAGATAGAAGTGAGTTTCTAGGTGCCATAAGGCAAATGCTTTTTCCAGCACAGTCCTTATGATGCAGAAGCATATAGCCACTCCCATGTCCTTTTGCACCAAATGCAACTTCCCATTCTACCTGACCAGGATGAGCAATCTCCCAATTGGACGGCACAGTGGCTCAGTGGTTAGCACTGCTGTCTCACAGCATCCAGGTTCGATTCCAGCCTTGGGCGACTGTCTGTCTGGAGTTTGCACATTCTCCCCATGTCTGCTGGGTTTCCTCTGGGTGCTTCGGTTTCCTCCCATAGTCCAAAGATGTGCCGGCCAGGTGAATTGGCCTTGCTAAATTGCCCATAGTGTTTGGGGCAGAGGGAAATGGGTCTGGGTGGGTTACTCTTCGAAGGGTCGATGTGGACTTGTTGGGCCGAAGGGCCTGTTTCCACACTGTAGGGAATCTAATCTAAACTCTCCGCCTTTGTACACTTACCGCTCCTCTTGTGTTCAATTTCTCCTATTTGATAAGCTATTCTTTCTTCTCTCACCCTCCTAGCCCCAACTGCCAGCATTCATTCTTCCATTTTGCCTGAAATCTTTCCCCACAAAACTCTTTCTACGTGGCCTCACACTGCTTGCTCAGAGGCCAGATAATCAATTTGCCTGCCTGCCGAGTGAGAATTGGAACAAAAAGGTTATTATGAGTTTCTGTCAAATTTAATCTATCTCTGGCGTTAGCAATCTCTCTGTCTGTCTTCAACTTCTTTACACTGTGTCATAAATACCAAGCTCTGTAATTTTTAAAGATTTGTTCAGCAGATGTGAGTATCCCTGTCAAGGTCATCCCAATTGCCCTTTAAAGGTCATAATGGACTCCCTTTTGAACCGCTGCAATCCATGTTACATGGATACACCAGAGTACTGTTTCAGAGAATAGTCCAGGAATCAACCTAATTACAGTGAAGGAGAAGTTATATACTTCCAAGAGAGGATGATATATGACTAAGAGAGGAACTTGGAGAAGGTGTTCTCCAAGGTGTTCTTCAGCCATCTGTTCTTGTAGGCAGGTTGCAAAGGTGTTGTCAAAGACACCTTGCTAAGTCCTTACAGTGCATTGTGTACATGGTACACGATACAGTAAGTCTGGACTGTGCAAGGTGATATCCAGAATGTTGGGGGAATTCAGTAATGGTAATGCTGTGTTATGTAAAGGAAAATGGTTAGATTTCTCTTTTGTTTGAGATGGACACTTGGTGTGACAGAAATGCTACTTCTCACTTATTGGTAAGAAGTTGTTCCGGTATTGAGGCATGTGCACACAGACTGCTTCAATAACTGAAGTGTTGCAAATTGTTCTGAACACTGCAATCACCCACAAAACTCCCCTTCATATAATTGGTCTGCTACTGGCCTGAGACTCTGATTAAACTCAGCCCACCCACCATATTGTTGGCAGTCAATCTTGGCTGATGAAACAACTGATCAAAATTTGTGCTTTCAATGCCAACATGTTGGAAAACTCCAAGTTATAAAGTTGCCGATTAAGGAAGGTAAATCAATCAATTTATCATGCCTACTATTGGACAGTTTGTACAGCATAGTCAGATTGCTGTAGGTGGAGAAACTTGCAATGTGGTCTGCTCAGCTCACCCACATTTTAAATGATTACTGTAACATGACTATTGCTGATCCTGAAATTAATTCAAAGATTTTTCTTTAAATGTCATACATTTTTAATGAGTTAGTTGGTAATGAAACAGTATCAGTAGCAACCAAAACTGCTTCCTTTGATCATTATTTTCGTAAGTGTGAAGATGAATAAAATGTAATGAAAAATGCTAAATAATCTGCAAGTCTGGAAAATGTAATAAGGACAAGCAACTGATGAAGGAACAAATTGTATCTAGGAGACCGTCTGAAGGAAGTAGTTTCCTATAGGAGGAATGAGTTTTGGCTAATTTAAGGCAGATCACCTGATAATTAATGTAATAGAAACTGTCTTCTCCACATTCCATTAGTACAATGATCAGAAGAAAATGGATGGACAATTATCAATTGGAACTTTAAATTTGTGTCTAGTTTTGAAATAAATCTGCTTATCTTTTAGTTATCTATTGAACTAGTAATATATTTATATATCTCAGCGATTAAATGATATAAAGTCCTAATAAAGTATTCACACTTGTGTTACTCTGATCATTCTTATCTTTCTGAGATTGGATTTCTGGACATTAACAGGTAAATACCTAGGTTTTGCTTGTTATGGAGATGGATGAGGATGCATAATCAAATTTAGTGAGTAACTTACTTCAGCAATAGCCCCTGGATTCTTGAGTCTTACAAGGAGGAAAATTTACAATTATCATCACAATTAATGAAAGGAGCTGAGCGTATTCTGCTCAACAGCAAGGGAATAGTGGTCATGTATTGAAATACATATCACAGTGGAGCAGGCAGGAAGCAGACAGAACAAAGAATGAACATGATTCAAAGTGAATATTATCTAAGAGAGCAGATGCCCCAGAGTCAAGTATTTGGCCGTAGTGGAAGACAATGAATCAGGAAACATAGGTTGAACAGTGATTAGATTACCTACAGTGTGGAAACAGGCCTTTCGGCCCAACAAGTCTACACCGACCCTCCGAAGAGAAATCCACCCCCCCTATATTTACCCCTGACTAATCCACCTAACACTACGGGCAACTTAGCATGGCCAATTCGCCTGTGGGACGAAACAGGAACACCCAGGGGAAACCCACACAGACCGGGGGAAGAATGTGCAAACTCCACACAGACAGTTTCCAAGGCAGGAATTGAATCCGGGTCCCTGGCGCTGTGAAGCAGCAGTGCTAACCATTGAGCCACCGTGCTGCCTCATGATGCTATGATTGAATTATATCAACTAGATTATGACATCTACAAAGACAATCAGCTGATCTTGAATTTATTTTAGCACAAACTTGTGTCTTTTTTTAAGTCATCCAACTTATTCTGCACCTTCTGACTATAGAGTTTCTTCAATTTCATCATTGTTATCTCTGGGCCTTTTAGGCCATGCAGTCCCATGCCAGTAACTTAACATAATCAACAAGAACAAAATGGTTGGTGGACAGGATATCATATCCCTGCACTTTATAACTCTGAATAACACCCCACTGGAGTGGTTAGTAATTTCTGCAACTTCAGATCCTGCAGACAGACCATCTGCACAACTCCATATATGCATAGGCAAAGCAGTGCCCTCCTATGTTTGATTTATGAAGCATGCACGGAAAAACACAAGTCTAACTCTTGGGTCAAAGGTACTTGTTTGAGGTTTGTGCAGCACCTTGTCCTATGGCTGTGTCAATGTGGATGACCTACAGATTTTTTTGAAAGGGATCTTGACAACTTCCATCTTTACTGTTTGTGATACATTCTAGAAATTTCATGGAATGACAGAATTATGAAAGTGGAGTCCTCCCAAAACAAATCTCCAAAGCATGTTTGCGCCTATGAGGGAGAAGTGACACCTTTGACTTGGGCATGTTCACAGGATAGAGGACAACTGGATATCCAAGAAGTTTCCGTGTGGTGAAATACCAAAGCCAAAAAATTGGAGTGATGTTCAAAGCTCCAGTTCAAGCATGCGTTCATACCTGGTAGGATGGCTTTAAACATCATTTTTGCATTTGGAAAACATTGATGAATGACAAAAGGAAATGTATATTATTAATATCTTCCTATTCACAATGGAGTTTAGGAATGTAACTGTGGGTGCATTTATGATACAGTCTGTTGTGTTCATTTGCAATCACAGTTGTGAATAGTTTTCTCACTGAACATTGTGGGGGTATAATTTCTGGTCCACCAGGAAAACAGGCACCGTTCAAAGAAGAATATTACAGGAGGGGATTAAGTGGGCTAGTGCATGCCACCATGCCGCTCAGTAACTACAGTAGCTTAGCAACTGGCACTGACACTTTGAAAGTACCAACCCACAATTAAATCTGATAACCACTTCATTTTTCAGCTGTAGCAGAACATGCCTCTCAGAGATTTGTCTCTACAGTCATCAGTAAAAATGCAGCTTTTAAGACTCCCTGACCACAAATGAATTCTATTTGCTACAAATCTGACATACATGGAAGAATTGTGTCACTGCCACCTCTGATGGCATGTTGTTTCATTTGCAATGTTGAAGATAGTCCTTCCCTACAATAAACCTGCTCAGTGAAGTAGCAGAATTAGTTTCTGTACAATAAAAGCAGCATTCTGATTAGCGGTGGAAGCATGTTGACTAAATTTTGTGTGTCGAGTAATTGAACTAAGAACCAAAAAGAAACAGAAAAGATAATTTGTATCTTTACAGCAGTTTTTATGGCTTCAGAAGTATGTGTCAAATTTCATTCCAGCTAGTTTTTTTTAATGAGTTATAACTTTAACACAATAGGCAAACACAGCAATGTTGCAAAGCCATACAAACAGTGATGGAATAAATGAAATCATAAGATGTTCTAATGATGATATTTGGAGGATAAACACTGCCCCAGAACATTGGAAGGAGTCTCCTGCTGGCTTGAGCTGTGAGATCTTTTGTGGCCAGTGAAAAGGGAATATCAAGCTTCACTTTAACTTGTCATCTGCCATTGGCATTTCCAACAATGCAACTATCCTTCAGTCCAGCCAAAGTCATTCATAAAATAATTTGTACAAGAATTTAACATATAACCTTCTGGTGCAGAGGCAAGTGCTATCATTTGAGAGGAAGCTAACAGCAAAATTTCTTGTATTTTAACTTGCTTAGTAATTGCTCAGAAAATATTTCATGATCATTTGCATAAATGAAAGACAGAGTTAGTAATCCAACAACACTCTTCAACATGAACATTTCAAATCCCTTTTTTGATCTGACTTTGCTAATGGGTTATAAATTTCTTTTGACATATTCATTTCTCCTTTCTTCAAGAGAGAAATAAATCTCTTCTTCTAAGGCTTGTCTGTTTTTATGGTGAGGTATTAAAGGACTTGAAATTATATGCTAATATGAGTCAGTGAGAAAATTATTCACAACACTGATTGCAATTCAAAACATCATACCATAAATGGACCCACAGTTACATTCCTATACTCCCTTACAAATGAGAAAATGGTTATAATGAACAGTAATCATTTTTGTTACCTTTTCCAGCGAAATACTATTGAATCATAGAAGCTTGAGTGTTGCTGTAAAAAGACACATATTGTCAAAGCTTTTTGTCTTGCACTCATCAGGATAATTTGCAAAACTATCAATTTAAGGAGACAACTGAATTTTCATGATGAGTGCAAACTAAAAAGCTTCAATAAAAATGGTCTTCTTATCAGCAATACTCAAGTTCTGCTCTACCAACCAACTAATCATTGAAGCATAAAACAGCACAGCTCAGCAGAAGGCCATTTAGCATCTCTGACTCTGGGTCCTTTGAAGTGCATTTCAGTCATTCACATACTGCTACTCTTCCAAAATCTCTATAATTTTTTCTCTTCCTGTATTTAACCATTACCCTTTTAAGGGTTACTACTGATATATGCCCTCCACTGTGTTTGCCAGTAAATTCTGAACTTTACAGCTCATTGCTTGAAAAGGGTTCCTCTTATCTCCTCTCTGATTTTTTTGCCAATCACCTTACATCTGTGCTTTCTGATTATTGATCCATAAACCACTGAAAATCAATTTCCCTCCACAGCCTTTATGAAAGATCTCCTTCCTTCAGAGCGGATCATAAGCTCAGGTTGACTGGATGGCTAGTTGGTAATACAGAAAATGCCAACAGCCTGGGTTCAATTCATGGACCAGTTGAGGTTCCCATGAAGGACTGAAATTCTCGACCTCCCTCTGAGCTACATTGACCCTCAGATTAAACTACTACTAATCATCCTTCTATAATGAGAGAGCAGCCTTATGTTCTGGTTAACAGAAAGACAGGACTTGTAGCTCAATGTTCCAGAATTTAGATAGTTCAAGTATGATAGAGAGAGGTGTAAAAGGGTGGGGAGTTGCATTAATAATTAAGGAGAATGTCATAGTTGTACTAAGAGTGGACATTTTGGAGGGCTCATCCACTGAGGTCACAAGGGTAGAACTTAGATTAGATTCCTTACAGAGTGAATACAGGCCCTTTGACCCAACAAGTCCACATTGACCTGCCGAAGCGCAACCCACCCAGACTCATTCCCCTACATTTACCCCTTCATCTAACACTACAGGCAATTTAGCATGGCCAATTCACCTAATCTGCACATTTTTGGACTGTGGGAGGAAACCGGAGCACCCAGAGGAAACCCTTGTAGACAAGGGGCAAATGTGAAAATTCCACACAGACAGTTGCCTGAGGGAGGAATTGAACCTGGGTCTCTGGCGCTGTGAGGCAGCTGTGCTAACCACTGTGCTGCCCACTTAGTTGCATCGCTATGATGGGGTTATACTATAGGCCTCCCAATAGCCAAAGGAACAGATATGTAAGCAGATCATGGAACGATATAAAAATAACAGGATTATGGTAGTGGGCAATTTTAATTTCCCCAATATTAACTGGGACTCACTTAGTGCCTGGGGCTTAGACAGAGTAGAATGTGTTAAGTGTATTGAGGAGGGATTCTTGAAACAATATATAGATAGTCCAACTAGGGAATGACCTTATTTTGGGGAATGCGGCTGGCGAGGTGATCGAATTTTCAGTAGAGGAACATTTTGGGAACAATGATCATAATTCCACTAGTTTTAAGATGGCAATGGAAAAGGATAAGAGTGAAAATGTTAAATTGGGGGAAGGCTAATTATAAGAGTATCAGGCAGGAACTGCAAAAATTGCATTGGGGGCTGCTGTTTGAAGATAAATCTACATCTGAAATGTGAGGGTCTTTTAAAAACCAATTAACCAGCGTTCAGGACCAGCATATTCCTGTGAGGATGGAAGCTAAGGATGGCAAGATTTGGGAACCTTGCATAATGAGAGATGTTGTAAGTTTAGTGAAAAAGAAAAAGGAAGCATATGTAAGGTTTAGAAAACAGAAATCAAACAAGGTCTGTGAGGAGTGGAAAGAAAGCAGGTAAGAACTTAAAAAAAAAAGGAATTGGGGGGCTAGAAGTGACCATGAATTGTTCTTCACAAGTAGGATTAAGAAAAATCTCAAGATATTCTATATGAACATTAGAACTGAGCGGGGAATAGGGAAAGGATAAGTCCACTCAAGAACAAAGGAGGGAATTTATGTGTGAAGAATGTGAATGATATCCTTAATGAGTACTTCATATCAATATTCACCAAGGAGAAAGACATGGATGATGGTTTAGAGAGGGTTTGTTGATACTCTAAGCCATGTCAACATTAAGAAGGAGGCAGTGTTGGGTCTTTTTAAAAAAACATTCGGGTAGATAAGACCCCAGGTCCTGAAGAATACTGAAGGAGGCAAGGGAGGAGATTGCTGAGGTCTTGACAGAAATCTTTGTATCCCCTTTAGCCACAGATGAGCTCCCAGGAGACTGGAGAATAGTCAGTGTGGTTCTTTTCTTCAGTAAAGGCAACAGGGATTATCCAAGAAATTACAGGCTGGTGAGTGTTACATCAGTGGGAGGGAAATTATTTAAGATGATTCTTAGGGACACGATTCCCTTGTCATAGAGTCACAGAGACATAGAGATGTACAGCATGGAAACAGACCCTTTGGTCCAACCCCTCCATGCCAACCAGATATCCCAACCCAATCTAGTCCCACCTGCCAGCACCCAGCCCATATACCTCCAAACCCTTCCTATTCATATATCCATCCAAATGCCTCTTAAATGTTGCAATTATACCAGCGTCCACCACATCCTCTGGCAGTTCATTCCATACCCGTACCACTCTGTGTGAAAAAGTTGCCCCTTAGGTCTCTTTTATATTTTTCCCCTCTCACCCTAAACCTTTGTCCTCTAGTTCTGGACTCCCCAACCCCAGGGAAAACACTTTGCAGTTTCACAACATCTTTCCGATAGAAAGGAGACCAGAATTGCACACAATATTCCAACAGTGGCCTAACTAATGTCCTGTACAGCTGCAACATGACCTCTCAATTCCTGTAGTCAATACTGTGACCAATGAAAGAAAGCATACCAAATGCCATCTTCACTATCCTATCTACCTGTGACTCCACTTTCAAGGAGCTATGAACCTGCACTCCAAGTTCTCTTTGTTCAGCAACACTCCCTCGGACCTTACCATCAAGTGTATAAGGAGAAAGTGAGGTCTGCAGATGCTGGAGATCAGAGCTGAAAATGTGTTGCTGGAAAAGGGCAGCAGGTCAGGCAGCATCCAGGGAACAGGAGAATCGACGTTTCGGGCATAAGCCCTTCTTCAGGTTTCTCATGGTAGGCTGCTCCATTAAGTGTATAAGTCCTACTAAGATTTGCTTTCCCAAAGTGCAGCACCTTGCATTTATCTGAATTAAACTCCATCTGCCACTTCTTAGCCCATTGGCCCATCTGATCAAGATCCTGCTGTAATCTGTGGTAACCCTCTTCACTGTCCACTGCACCTCCAATTTTGGTGTCATCTGCAAACTTACTAACTGTGCCTCTTATGCTCGCATCCAAATCATTTATGTAAATGGCAAAAAGTAGAGGACCCAGCACCGATCCTTGTGGCACGCCACTGGTCACAGTATTGGATTTATTAGGAATAGACAGCCTGACTTTGTCTGACAAACTTGACTGAATATTTTGAGGAAGTGATGATGGTAACAGATGAGGGTAGGGCAGTGGACATTAGCTACCTTGACTTTCTTAAACCATTTGACAAGGTTTCTCATGGTAGGCTGATCCAGAAGATCAAGTCTCATCGACTTCACGGTAAGTTGACAAGTTGGATACAAAATTGGCTTTAGAAGTCAGAGAGCAGTTGTGGAGTGATGTTTTTTTTCTGACTGGAGGTCTGTAACCAGTGGTGTTCCACAAGAATCAGTGCTGGGATGAAAATGTTGGTGGTCTGATTAGTATGTTAGCAGACCACACAAAAAATTGATGGATTTGTGGATAGTAAGGAAGCATATCAAAGGATGCAGCAGGATATAGATCAGCTAGAAAGTTAGACAGAGAAATGACAGATCAAATTTAATCTGGACAAGTGTGAGGTGATGCATTTTGGAAGGTCAAATACAAAACAAAAATATGAAGTACATTAGGAGCGTTGAGCATTGATTGGGATCTTGCGGTATAAGTCCATATCTCCCTGAAATTGGCAACACAATTGGATAAGGTGTTGAAAAAGATAAATGGTATGCTTCCCTTCATCAGCATTGAGTATAAAAATTGGGAAGTTCTGATGCAACTGTATAAGACTTTGGTCAGGCCACATTTTGAATACTGTCCACAGTTCTGGTAATGCAAAGGTTTTGGAGAGGATGCAGAAGAGGTTTATCAGTATGTTGCCTGATTAGCTACAAGGTGAGATTATCTTCTACACTACCAAACATAATCTTAGCTCTTCTGTCCATCAATGCAACTGTAATCCCTCATCTCAGGAACCATTCTTGAAAGTTTCTTGTGCACCATCTACAAAATCTTCACATGAGGTTTTTATGTAAGGTAATACTGAACTAATGGATAGGATGTTCCTTTTCCTTTTTTTTTTCTTTTTGGTGTGTGTGTGCAGGTCTGAGTCACAGTGAAAGACACAAAGTGCACGAATCTTTATTCAAATTCCACCACCAGGAAGACAGGAAAACACCCGGGTGGCCAGTGATGTTCCTTTGCCTAGATGTAATGGGCCAATCAGTGGAATCAGCAGATAATCAGGTAGCTTGACATGGCTAAGAAACCTGCTCCCTTTTCACTACAGTGGGGCAAATAAGTTTGAGCCTATGGAGCATATTCCCAACCCAACAAGGCCATTAAGTGGTCAATTAACATTAAAGGCATCAACCTACCACTGACCTGATTATTTGGGATCAACGGGGGCAGAAGATAGTTACTGGAAGCAACTCATTGCTTTTGCCTCAGCTACAATACTTGTTTCTGTGGCAGCAATCGTTTTGGTGATATGGAATCTGGGAGACAACAGGAAAGGTGGAGACACAGTTTCCGATATCTTCCTGCTGCTTCCCATGTCTTTGTCATATTGTGGATGGATAAAATCTTGGAAGAATAAGGAGTGAACAGTCAGTATCGAATACTGATTTGGGCCCGTAACCAGCCAGTTTGGACTTTGCCAGTATTTTTATTGCTTTCTCTTAAACATTGTTATGAGAATGTGTTATCTGAATGATTAGTTTGTAATATAATTGATTGGACATAATTATATATGTGAACATTTTTGAAAGAAAACTTTGCAAAGCGGACAATGTTGACTACAACAGCAACAAAATTGCATTTGCAAGGAATAGGATGTCTTAATGGAGACATCCAGTCTACAATACTTTCAAAGTGAGTTCAAATGACTCAGTTTATGGATGTAATAAAACTACTGAAATTGAACACAGTCAGAGAGTCTGAGATAACTTGCCTGAGGAGTAACATCTTTGTTCTCTTTCTTTCTCTGAAACTCTTATCAAAGTGTGAGAATTGAAAGCCACTAGAAGAAAACATTTCACTGCCGAGACTTTCCATATGCTAGGGTACAAAATGCCAGTTGGTGAAGAATATAACTGGAGCCAATAGTTGCAAAATTCCGGAAACATTTATTTATATGCTGACAGATTCAAACTCAATTATCACAATTTCAATCATAACTAATTATAGGCATGCATTAATCCATAGTTAATATCCACTATCTGCATGAACTAAATGACATTTAAGATAAAACTAATAAGGCAAAACCTCCAGCACTCAACTGGGCATGTGGGAGTTTGCTCCATTCTCCACAACCTGGCCATCATGAGAATATTGTTCGAGCAACCAGGTCTTTGTACCAACCTCACGACGTGGACTGGTGGAGGTATCCAGGAGTAATCATCGTGGACAGACTCTGTCAGTGTTTTGTCAGCCTCAGATTCCCTTAAAAAAATCTTCTGATCACCTTTAATCCACAACTCTCCACCTTCCACTGTCTCTTCAAAATTATCACAGCAACACTTTGGTCAAAAGTGGAGGTGATGGTATAGTGGTGATGTTACTGCACTAGTAATCCAGTATCCTAGACTAATATTCTGGAAACATGAGTTTGAATCGCACCATGACAAATGGTTAAATTTAAACTCAATAAAAGAATCTGGAATTTAAAAAAAAACTCGTCTTATGGCATCCACATAACTACAATTGGATTAGATTAGATTCCTTACAGTATGGAAACAGGCCCTTCGGCCCAACAAGTCCACACCGATCCTCCAAAGAGTAACCCACCCAGACCCATTTCCCTCTGACTAATGCATCTAAAACTATGGGCAATTTAGCATGGCCAATTCACCTGACCTGCACATCTTTGTATTGTGGGAGGAAACCGGAGCACCTGGAGGAAACCCACACAGACATGGGAAAAATGTGCAAACTCCACACAGACAGTCGCCCGATGCTTGAATCAAACCTGGGTCTCTGGCGCTGTGAGGCAGGTTTGAGTTTTGTTAACACAAAGCTCTGGTTCACTAATCCCACTGTAGGGAAGGAAATCAGCCAACTTTACTTGGCCCATTCTACAGAAAGACAGAAATGTGCTTGACTCTTAGCCTCTTACCTGCCCTCTGGGAATTAGGAATGGGCAACAAATGCTGGGCTAGACAGCAATACCCTTATCCCAGAAATGAATAAAAAGAAACATTGGGTACTAACTTGATACCAAAGCATATATGATATTCCGCTGACAAAACCAAACATTCTCGGTATCCTTTTGATTCTTTTCCAGGGTTTCACCCAGCAGTGTCCTGGAGAAATTGCTTCAATCCCTGGTCATTCCAAGATAATATTGAAAGATTGGCAACCCCTGATTGAAGGCTCAGTACCAACAACAGAATGCATTTTATCAATAAATTTAGACACTCCGTAATGGTAGCAGAGTGGTTGCATTATTCCGGAGGCCTGGTCTGGAGACATGAGTTCAAATCTCACCAAAGCAATGGAGAAATTAAATTTGATTAATTAAATAATTCTGGAATAAAAAGCTATTATCAGCAACAATAACTTTAAAACGATTACATTGTTGGGAACAAAAATACATGGGGGTTTACTGTTATCATTTTCAGTTAGAAAATTTATTGTGAGTCTTAACTGCCTTCTGAAATGGATGAGTAAAGTGATACCAAACTACCAACAGAGGTGACAATAACTGATATATAGTCAATATTGCCATTAGATCCCATCAAGGATCTAGGCGGTTAACTGGTAGTCATCATCTAACTGGTTCATTCATAATGGCCATGCCTTTACCAATCAGAGTTCATGAGCCAAACAACCAATCAGCATTGTCCTTTCATGCATTAAAAATTTTATGCGCCTCCTACATTGGTGTTTGTTGTCAATTGTCTTGTTGCACGCAAGACAAAAAGCTTCAACAAAATGTGCCTTTTTAGCAATACTCAAACACCATATTGTTTACTCAATAAAAACCTTCTAGTTAGACCAGAAATGTGGCTATCCTTATCCATATTACCACGCAAGGAGACCCACATATGCACACAGTAGTGAGCAGTGGTATGGTGAGTAGCAGTGGGATGTTTGCATTGAACTGCAGATTAGTGAGATTACTGACCAGAGATCACTGTTGTAAACTAAGAAAACTCAAACTAAAAGCCTTCTGCAGTGACTGTAATGAGGTCAGCCATGTGGACTATATAGAATATAAGTTTCCTAATTGTGGCTGTTAATCTGGTCCAAACAGGGAGCCCTGGCTCTGAGGGAGCTGGATCAGTGTTGGGGACTCTTTATGTGTAAATAAAGGGTGACTTGTGGATGGGATACCAGCCTCCGTGGAGCTAATTTCACTTAAAAAAAACCCCATAATCTTGCAGCTATTACAAAACCCTGGAGGCAACTCCTTAAGAATCACAAGTATGGGGTGGTATATCATTATCAAGAGAATGCCTTTCTGAAGATTAAAGAAATGCTCACGTCTACAGCAGGCTTAGTGCATGAAAATATTTCCTTACTATTGACAAGAACAGCTGATATTGCAGCTACCAGTTTTGGAGCAGTGTGGTTCCAGTAGCAAACAGATGGAGTGGGAGTGCAGTCTGTTATGCTTCAAGAGCATTTTTCGATACAGAAATACAGTGTTCTGTGAGTGGGGAGGCAGCTGTCTTAGCTGCTTAAGCTGGTGAGAGATTTTCAATAGTCATTGAAAAAGATCACAAATCTTTAATCTCTCTGAAGGACCTTGGAGAAAGTCTCCACAGGTACAATGATTTTGACTTCACCTCTTGAGATTCATTTAAAAAAAGTCAACAGAGGGGGAAACTGAAGGTGATAGCATGTGTGCTCTCCTGAGTGTCACTTCACAACCTTACCAATCGTGATGTAGGCTTTGTGCAAGAAATCAAACCACACATGGTCCACAGCAGCACAATGACTAGCAAGTCACAATTGGCTTAGCCAGATTCATTAAAAACATAAGGAAACATCAAGAATGTGCCACCACCCACCAATAAGTGTCCAGTGGTTTGACCATGGAAAACATATTTCAAACTCAGGAATCATTTTATCATCATGGATGACGAATGATCGATCATCCCAGATTTACTTCAAGAAAACATCTTTGGGAAACAGCAACAAGAATTGGGAATCACCAAGATCTGGACCACAGGTTGGTCAGCTCCTGGAATCTCCAGGAACATTGAGAATATAACTGTCACTGGTCAGCCTCATGCCATCTACGTCCCAGAACAAAGAAGTCTTTCAATGCCCTCTAAATCCCTCACCAAATTTCGGGAATGTGTCAGAATGCATTTGTTTCCTTTTGATGGAAGTTTGCATTATCCATTATCTACTGTGGAGGCTGAACATTCATTCAAAATGGTCAAGTCACTCTTGAAGAACAAATGTGACCTTACACAGTACTGTTAAATTACAGGTCTGCCACTCTTGAATGTGAGGTAAAAACAATGACTGCAGATGCTGGAAACCAGATTCTGGATTCGTGGTGCTGGAAGAGCACATCAGGATGAAGGGCTTTTGCCCAATACGTCGATTTCACTGCTCCTTGGATGCTGCCTGAACTGCTGTGCTCTTCCAGCACCACTAATCCACTCTTGAATATGGCACCACCAGGGTTAATTGTGCTTTTAGAGACAAACTCTATTTTATGATGTGAAGCAATTCAGAAGAGATTACTGATGGACAGGAACCTAGACTTAAAGAAAGCACTGGAAACAGCAGTCTCGATGGAACTAGTAGCCAATTAAGCTCAACAGCTAAGCTTGAGCTTGAGAGTTCACAAAATGGCAGCTGAGAGACAAACACCAACACAGACTCAAAACTGTTGTTAGTGTGGAGAAATAGATCACATAGCAACAAACTGCTGGCAAAGTAAAACTGTATGCAGAAACTGCAGCAAAAAAAAGGATACACTGAACAGACATGTTTGATGAAGAAACATGAACAACATACAGCACAAATACAGAAACCAAAGAGCAAGGAAAAAAATCTACATGATACAAAAAGGGCATGAGAAACACCCAGACTCTCAGTCTGAAGAAGGATTGGTATTAAATATAGTGGCCATTGGTGGAGACACCAGCCAATACTGGGTCACTCCTTTAATGAATAGCAAACTGGTAAGAATAGAGGTGGACATTGGAGCGACAGTTTCACTGATACCTGGAAGCTGGTAGCATAAGCAGCTGAGTCATAGCTGAGTTCATCCAGAGACCCAGGAATTCTCCCTGTGTCTGCGTGAAAGTTCACATTCTACAAAGAATGGTCTAAATTCTTCTATTGCATTAAAACCAATTTGCATTGAAGAAACACATGTCACAGCAGAACTGACTGTATTTGGTAAGTTTGGTGGACTATCACTTTAAGAGCCTGATCATATGATGTAATGGTAATGTCATTGGCCATTTTGCATGAGATACAGCTTAGTGTAACCTTGCTATCTGTAGAGTAAATATCCCCATAATAAAGCTCCTGCTGTTTAATGATTCAACCGCCTGGTACTCTTGGAACTTGACAATAATGTGTGTGATATTCATGTAATATAAAAATAGTTGCAGAAATGCAATAAACATCATATTGTTTATTCACTAACATTCTCCTAATTGGATCAGAAAGGTATCTATCCTCTCTATGACATTACAAGCTGCAAGGAACAACACCCACACAACTACTGGTACAGGTTGACATGCAAAACCTTGTGGCATACGACCTTTAATTGTATGTGAAGTACATGCCAATGATGAATAGGTTCACAGTTTCCAGGTCCAGCAGATCATACATGCAGGTCTGACATGGTTCACAGGAATATTGTCCTGTGAAGGTGGCAGACCTAAACTGCCAAGTAATTGACTGCGGTATGTCTGCAAATCTACCTCATGTCGATTTGGTCATTAATATTCTGCTCTGTCACTTGTCCATGGAGTCTGTTTTCGTGTGTTTACCTTTGATTTTCATTAACTACATTTATTGATGAAACTCCTCTTGCTGCTTGCATCCCGACCCCTCACCTTCACAAAAATGTAAAATTAATTTTGAATTTATACAAATACTGAAACAATATTTGTCCACTCTGCAGCTGCTTTCCTTTATATGTAGGTGTTCCTGTAATTTAGACTGGCAAGCTGTTTTTTCTTTTTCTCTCATTAGACTCGCTACCTCCACAAGGCCAAAGCTGCACGAGCAGTTATGAATAATTATTCAAATGAGTTGACAGTGAAGATTGGAAACAGTACATTCACTCTGCGGCTGGCTATCTATGCTTTCACAATGCAAACAGAAGCCTTTAATCTTTTTCTATGTGATTGAAGATCTTTATATCCTGCTGCATATAATGTTTGTGCCAGAGACAGTATTAACCTTGTGATGCATTTACTGTCTGTGCTACAATTTCTGTTATGTCAGATTCACATCACTTAACAGGAATTGTAACTTTCTTGGAGAGAGCTATGTATTTTTTTATATAGGTACATATGTGGGCAGAACTGTTTTCCAATAGTTAAAATTGCCATGTTGACAAAATAATCAATTAGACACGCATGCGTGAGGCATCCGTGGGAAGAGAAACAGAGTTAATATTAAATATATTTTGTTTGGATCAGATGGGATACAACAATTTAATAATATCAAACCAGACCCTAAGCCAGCACCAACTTGCCCATTTCTGTGTTTTTAATGGAGGAAAAGGGTGAACCAACCTACTCTGGGGGGTAGATGTTCATTGAAATATAATGATCATTTTGTTCAGCGTGATACAGTGCTCAATCATAAAAAGCAACACTGATTAGCACTAGGGACCTAGGAACCTGATTCCAGCCTCGGGTGACTACCTGTATGGAGTTTGCACCTTTTCCCTGTGTCTGTGTGGGTTTCCTCTAGAATCTCTAGTTTCCTCCCACAATCCAAAAATATGCAGGTTAGGTTGATTGGCCATGCTAAATTGTGCCCAAGCCACATGTGGCGACTGGTCAAAGAAGTAGGATTTCAGAACGTCTAAAGGAGGAAGGACAGGTTAAGAGGTTCTGGGCAGGAAATTAGAGAGTTTTCCACTAATGGTATGGCTTTCATGACCATGGTAAAATAAATCTGCTTACCAAGGCAGGTGAGTTTTTAAGGAACCACTGCCAATACTATTTTGATGAATTAAGATGGACTAAAGAGCTATTTTCCCTCATAATTATCTTGCCAAATATTTGTTACCTTCCAAATTGCACCTTATTCTATTTTAATATGAATTTTATACTCACAATTTATAGTCCTGTTGTTTTGTCTATTTTAAATTTATGTGATAAACTTTCCTTGTTTCAATAGTGCAGCAAGAACAGTCTGCAGGAAACATGATTTAACCACAGTTCTGACCCAAGTTAGGTTTTCAGTCATCAGGAGATGACTTGTAGCACAGTGGTGGTGTCCCTCGGTTCAATTCCTACCTACTCCAGAGGTGTGTATTACTGAACAGGTTGATTAAAGTCACTCTGGAGATGATCTAAGAGAAGTCTCACAAGTTGTTATGCAACATTCATTGAATCACATTTAAAATTCAGTGCTAACATTTTTAATGTCAAAAAAAATCGACAAATAGATTTATCCAATTTCAAAAAATGGCATCATGAGTTGAACATGGCAATTAAACATATTTTAATATGCATGCTTTGGTTAATTACTGAGTGATGCAATAGACAATAGGTGCAGGAGTAGGCCATTCTGCCCTTCGAGCTACATAGCTACATAGGGACCTAGCTATATAGCTACATTCTGTTTATTTAATATGATTTGAAAGCGTGCACTTCAGCAACTAAAATCGTTCAAAATAATAGATATTTTGGGACAAATCAGAATCAAACTAAGAGCTTTAAGAAGCTGAGGCCACATGCTCACAAGAAGAGAGACAATTATTTGGGAAATAAATATGTTTAGTGATATTAAGAAAAGGCAAAAAAAAGCTTGGGGGTTGTGGGAAATCTGTTATGTTAACAGAATATAACAATGGCCTCCATGGACCAAATGGATTGCCCTGTCTTATGTTCTGAAACTATAATTAATAGACTCGTAAACATGTACAATTTATTTTGCTTTCGTCAATGTTATCATTTTGACCAACTGGTTATTTGGCTTCCTTGTAAAACATAATTAATTTCAACCTATGTAATTATGCCTTTTTTGTGACTGGACACTTCTGTAATTTCAGAACGAATTTCATAACTTTAATATTTGCAGCTCCTCTTTGTATACCTGATGCTATCATTCGGCAGAGTTTGGGCTCACCAGCACATTCCTGAACCAAATTAGGAATTGGGAATAAATGCTGGTTTAGCCAAAAATACTCATCTTCCATAAAAGAATAAAAAAAGGATTATTTAAAATAGCATGATTGTACACTTTTTTTCAAAACAGCAACATTAGGAAAGCAGTTTATCCACTAAAATCAGCATCACTTATTTGGAAAGTGCTGAGATTTGGAGATTTAGATACATCTATATTATACAGATGTGTGTCACTTGCATTAAATTGAGTCAACAGATACAAATGTGAGGTAATGTTTATTACAGGAAAGCACAAAGCAATGACATGTCAAAAACTCCAGATATTATGAAATGTACATTTCCCAAAGATAAGTAACTTCTTCCTTCGTTCCTTGTCTTGTAAAAAGTGCATATGTTTATCAGGTAGAAATATTGTGTCATTGACAACACACAAAACATTATGCTAAAGCTGGACAAATGGACAGAGAATCAGGTAAATGGGAAGTTTTCAAAGATTAATTTCTTTGTATGAAATTTCACACTTGTACTTTAATATTTAAATCCAAATCCAAACTATCCACTCATGAATCACCTGAGATAAAATGGTCAATCCCTAAAAATAACAATAGTTTTATTTAGTCAACTGCAGGATGTGTTGAAGGGATGTCCATATTACACTACTTCTGGCAACCAAAATATGATTTCCAGGCCCCTACTATGTTGATGGAGAACTGCAAGGAAGTAACAATCATGCAGCACTGGCTGAGCGTAGGATCACCAAGTGTGGTATTGCAGGTTCGCTAATTGTGTTGGATGGAGACAAATGTGCAAAAGGTGCAGGAAATGTTTTGTGATGTGAACAATGCCACTGAAGTCACACAAGAAGTCACCCATATGCAAGGTTTACTAGTTTTTAAAAGTTTGGAAGAGGAATTAATTTAAAGTAGAACTATGACGGTCTAAGTTTGGATATGTCAGTTTTGATGTTAATGATTTTACATTAAAAGGGAACCACGAATAGCTTGCCAATTCACCACATGTTAATAAATTCAACTGAAACTTTTCCAGAAAAAGTAGCGCACAGTGCAGGTAGTTGTCACATAAGAATTCCTTTGTAAGCCACAAAGTCTGCTTTGACTAGACAAAAGAAGGCATTGAAATCGATGAAGTTGGATAAGAATGCAAATAGAATACAGCAATGATTGAACAATTAAAATGTTATGAATGTTGCTTACAAGGTGTCCTTAAAGGTAAAATGTTAACCAGCATTTAAATACAGTGTGGGGGAATCTTCCCAGTCATTGAATGATGTGGGAAATGGAGAGGAAGTTTATAGAATCACTTGAGATCGGGCAGTAAAGAGATGACTGATATCCATTTTCCTTTCAAGTGCTGAACATGGTGATGAGATTCTCACTAGTGAATGGCAAGAGGCTTGTTTACACATATCAGCATGCATTAATATTCTTAGTATTATGCTATCTTGCCTTATTAATATTTAGTTTTCCCTTTCTCCTGTCTGCTAGGTAGAAACCAGATGGTGACAATTCCCAACATGAAAGTTAGAGCAGTAACTTGATGACTTGCTGCTTGTTCCTCTGACCCTCCATCTTGAACACCAGGCACCAACATCTCATCTCACAGCAACTGCATGGATCCTACAGGATCTCCTTGGTCCCCATCAGCAAAGTGAGGCACCAATTTCCGTTCTGTGACCTGGGTCAACTGAAAGGAACAGTACCTGGCAGCTGTAGACTGACAGTGCTTGACCAGGTGCATGGCTGGACTTTAAAGATGGAACCAATGCCACAAACCTTGGGAGGTGCCAGCAGTGATCAGTACTTCCACTTTTGGCAAGTAGGAAAATGATGAGCAAGGTGCCATTGGGGTTGTTGCATAGGTAACAGGGTGAATTTGGGAAGCTTGCTAAGGCTCACAGAGAGAAAACCTCCATGAAACTCACCAAAACTGTCACTTAGCTGATTTCTGATAAAATTCAGTCTCATGTATTAGGAGAACAGCTGCCCCAATATTAATTCAGCACTTGACTGAGTAGACTTTGGCAAACTGAGATAAATTACTTGCCATTGGAAAAATCCCGAGTAGCTGGAATAAGAATTGATGTCTCAGGGATTATGGATAGTTATCAAAGTCAATGATTAAGTACCCAAGACATTCCTGTTGGAGTTACTTAAGGGAGAATCATTGGCCAATTATTGTTAGCAACTTCATCAATGACATTACTAATGTTATAAGATTAGGAGTGAAGCTACTCAGAAATGAGTCTATAGTGGTCCGTTGTTTTGGAGCTCCTCACTAATGAAGTCACCCACGCTAGACTAAAACAGTTCTCTCAAAAGTATTCAGGGTTGAGTTAGCAAGTAAAATGGCAACGTTTGAATCAGGTATGATCAATCATCTTACTCTGATCTTTAACAATCACACTATTATTGAACTTCTTACCATTAACATCTGGTATTTACCATTGGCCAGATGGACTTCTGGGTCAGCCATCATGACTAAAAAAGCACTGCAGAGGCTGGGTATTTTATGACAGATAGCTCACCTCCTTTCATCACATACATATTATTTCTTTGGATGAGTTTAACGCAACAATACTTAACCAGCTCAGCTCCATACAGGACAGAGGAATCTGACTGGTCTACAATTGTACAATGTGACTGCAGTATATGTAACCTTCTGGATGTACCATAGCATGCCACATGAGTACTTTGACAATGTTGTTATACAACATCTACAATCAAGAACAAAAGCAGTAATATTCTGGGAACACCATCAGTTTGAATTTCCCCTCAAAGTCATTCACCATCCTTACTTGGACATATATCAATTACTGTTCCATCATCATTGCTGAGTTAAAATTTTACCATAAAACTGTACATGAGCACAGTCACAATGGCCAATGTATTTTGCCAGCTTACTTAGGTACTCATCAGCTTCTCCAATGGCCTTTGTTTAGCCCATGTATACTGAAGGATGCCATTATGGAAATGAATTAAAGTAGCCATATGTAAAGACTGACCAGAAGATCACAAAGGGACTGATTTCTGCCTATATGCTCCAACTGGTATTTTGATGGATAGCTGCTGAGCTAACAGTGATCTCTTGAATAGGAGCAAATAGGTTGCTGCTGAAGATTCTGAATGCCACTTAAAACAATGCTCACCATTCACCTTTTATTTGTTGTCATATATTGAAAAAGAACCTTTGAAACACATGGGGGCATTTTATTTCTGCAACTGTTTGTGAAAACTTAACAAATGTCCTATCAGCAGCTTTAACAGAATTCCAGTAATTCTCTGAAGACATTCCTTAAAAAAAGTGTTGCATAACATTAATTTATTGCTCACTGTTTAAGTGTCACCAGGAGAAAAGGAATGCAAGATCATGGAATTCTTGCAAGGGCTCCCACTTGGCCTGTGTGGGGAAGTTCAAGGAGGACATGAAGTCAGATAGATATATAAGAACAGTATGGACAGGAAAATGATATGGACTCTTTCTCACTGATGGTACAAAGAGTCCCCTCCTCTTCTGGACTTCATCCAGCAGGACCTCCAGTGCTATGTCCTATAATCTGTGCACTACCTCTCCCAGACATCCTGAAATATTCCACATTATGTTAGGCAATACATTTTACAACTTCACTGGATATAAAACCAATATGTAGAAATCATATATTTTAGTTCCCACTCTTTGAAATTTTCTAAAACAGGTCTTAAATCCTTTAGCTTCTGAGACAAAAGGAACTTGCAGTTATTCAACATATCTAATATAATTCAACGCCTAAACGTTTCATAGGAGCATGATAAAGCATTTCAGAGCAGATCAAATAGGCTTTAAAAAAAGTTTTAAAGGAGAAAAGTAAGATTGAGAAACATTCCAGAGCTGAGGGCTAAGGCTGTTCAAATAATAAAGATTGAAATAACTGTAAATGCTGGAAATCTGAAACAAAACAGAAATTGCTGGAAATGCTCAGCAGGTCTGGCAGAACTGAGGAAGGGTCACCAAACCTGAAACATTAACTCAAATTTCTCTCCACAGATGCCAGACCTGCTGAGCTTTTCCAGCAACTTCTATTTTTGTTTCTGTTCAAAATATAGCTGCCAGTGATGAAACAATTACACTCAGGAATATTCAAGAGGATGCAATTTAAGGGACATAGAGATCTTGAAGGGTTGTGGAGCTGGAGGAGATTACAGATACAATGAGGGGAAAATTCATAGGGGGGATTTGAAAACAAAGATGAGAATTTTAAAATCAAGGTGTTGCTTTTATGGAAATTACTATAGTTAATTGAGGTCAAGGGGTATTGGATGAACAAAATCTAGGGTTAGCCAGGGGTCAGAGGTATAAATGGTATCAATAAGCCAAAAGCTGGTTCTCTAAAGACATTTATTGGCTGGTATTTGTTCCTATCACAAAGAGAGAACAAAGTGGTTTGCAGCATCCAGCAGAATGAAGCACTTAAAACTACATCAATTGACAAAACCCATATTTACATCATGCACTTGCTCAGAGCCAAGTATTCTATAATATTCAGAAGGTGATATCATTGAGTAAATACTGTTTAATATACAAGTTAGTATTGATGGATGTGTACAAATATGTAGTGAATAGTAAAGGCCAACCAGGTACAATTAAGTGACCAAACATGGAGAATGATGGAGAAACTCAATAGGTCTAGCAGCATCTGTGGAGAGAGAAACAGGGTTAATGCTTCGGGTTCAGTTTCAGAACCATTCTGAAGAAGTCATGAAATGTTAACTCTGTTTTTCTGACTACAAATGCGACAAGACTTGCAGAGTTTATCCAGCATTCTCTGTGTGTGCATCAGATTTCCAGTCTGCAATGTTTTGATTTTTAGTCAGTGAACAATTGACCTATGGTCGTCAGCATTTGTGTCAGGATACAAACATTCGGAGTCCTGCCTTTATAAAGATGTTATGATATTCGCAACAATTAGGGTAATATTAATATTTAAAGCAATGTAAGTGGTCACGGATAGTTTGCAAAAATGAAGGTTGGATTAAAATAACTCATGGTGCTCATCATTGTACCCTCATATAAAACATGAGGCCATGCACTCCAACTGTAGATTGCAAGCAGAGGCAAAAGAGCAAACTTATTAAAGTGGTGTTGCCAAAGCAGGGCATAAACAAGTGACTGCAGGTCGAATATCCAAAGGTTTTGATCCCACAACAATTAAAGCAAACAATATCCCGTGATTGATATCAACATAGAAGATGTTTCAGGTGAAGATACTGGTTTGAAATTCTGCAGGGATTCTCCAAGCCTACCAATATAATTCAGGTTGGAGATCAGCTGCGTCTCCTATGAAATTTCAGGGCCATGATGTTTTACTAATTAATGAAAGAAAGGCTTGGTTTTATATCACACTTTTCACTACAGCTGAATGCTTCAAAGTGCTTTGTAGCCAATCAAGTACTTTTGAAGTCCAGTCACCATTGTAATGAAGCCAATTGGCAAACTGTAAGCTCCCACAAATAACAAGGTAATAACGATCAGATAATGTCTTTTTGTGATGTTGAGGCATAAACATTGGCCAGGGTACCAGGGGTAGCTCCATAGCTCTTCTTCAATATAGATCTTTTAAATCTGTCTAAGCCAGATGGAGCCTTGATTTAATGTCTCATCTGAAAGATGGCACCTTCCAACAGTGGAGCATCCCTTCAATGCTAGACTGGAATGTTGGCCTTGGTTTTTGTGCTTAAGCTCTGGAGTGGGAATTGTAACGGAAACATTATGACGTCGAAGAACACTATCAACTAAGCCACAGTTGAGACTCATACATGTATGAAACTGACCAGACTAAATCGAACACCCACCATTTCCACATCATCATTTATGGAATCTATGAGAACTGGGTCAATGAATTGTCCACATTGCTGCAAGTGGAAAATGCAGGATAT
Organism: Chiloscyllium plagiosum; assembly: GCF_004010195.1. Lineage (NCBI taxonomy): Eukaryota > Metazoa > Chordata > Chondrichthyes > Orectolobiformes > Hemiscylliidae > Chiloscyllium > Chiloscyllium plagiosum. Next base: position 58,924,364 of record NC_057721.1, on the reverse strand, counting down.
ATTAAGCTCTCAGTACAAATACATAAACAGCATATGCACTTCCACCACATATGTGGCAGCAATGCATGATTTATGAGATAGTAATGTTCAGTTGCTTTATGTGTCACAGCCTGTCGTTTATTTTATTGTGTAGCTAACAAAGAGTCAGTTCTACCAAAGCCAAGAAAAGATACATATTTTGTAATGAAACATGATAAATGACTGGAAATTCTACAATTAAACACAAATTTAATGAAAAGTACCTAATCATAGTGTCAATGCAACTGAGACAAGGACCGGGCAAAAGCATCCCTCACATATCTGTCTACTTGCCTGAGTTTTTGGTTTTCTGTTGTCACTTAAATGCATGTACTTGGATGTGAAGTGAAAAGCAAGGCAATGGATGATGCAAACTGACTGCTGCATACTCTTTTGCGAATGTCTAGAAGTTACATGTACCATAAGTACTGGTTGATTACGTTACAACCTTTGTCAAGACAATAGTTCACCTCAGTCACGGGTTCTCTACTGATTTTGAGTCTCACGATGCCTTGCCTTCTGACATGTTCAGGAAGCTAACTTTAGTGTGTTACATTTGATTCCTGGAATAATTAGATTTGCAATAATGTGCCTCCATTTACAATTCCAGGTTGGTTTCTTTTTCAGTTGCTGCTGAATTATCATTTAACTTACAATTGTTTGCTCCAGCAATTCAATGAAGAAGAATATTTGGACAATTCTATTGTGGCTTTCCTGCATTAGGTCTTGCCCTTCAACCTTAGAATTACTTCCATGTGGAATACATTTCCAATTTCTTTAAAAGATCCCAAAAAGAAACACTTGCATATTGCTTATGTAGGCCTTTAATAAGTTATTCTCAATGCTTAATAAGCCCTTAGCAAGTGTTCCCACTTTTACGAACTCTCAATATATCCATTTCAGACTGGAAAGTCAATTTTAACCAATATGAATAATCGGAGAAAATTATGTAGTGCTTTCCCTGTAGTTCAAACATATTTTACACACATTAAAAATCCAGTCAATGCTTCGAATTTAAAATTTGCATTATTTCTACTTACAAGGTATCATCTCTTTAAAATATCCCTGGCAGTTCCAGAATAGAAAAATACTACATAAGTTCTCTTCTGCACCCAAGAGTTTTATGTATCTGTAACAGTATGTATCTTCTAGTTTGGTAATTGTTTCAGATACAAAGCCACTGTAAACCAACTGAAAAAAAATGTAATTGTCCTTTCAAAGAAGAAGGCTTCTGCAAAAGGCCTACCCATTCTAATTATAAAGATGATTGCTTTCCATTGTATTTACAGAAACATTTTGCAGCGTACTAGCTTCTGAAAAGCTTTCTTAAAGTCTTCATTGAATATTGTGTAAATAAGAGGATTGATTAAAGAATTGAGGTAACCGAGCCATGTCAAAAAATCAGTCATCTCTGGAGAAATATAGCAGGATTCACAGACATTCACGATGAGTTCTTTTAGAAAGAATGGTAACCAGCATATTACAAATGCTCCCAGAATCAAGCCCAAAGTGGTTGCTGCCTTTCTTTCTCTTGTGCCAGAGATTTTGTTTCTCTTCCACAATTTTTCTTGTTGGCAAGTGCTGGGGTTGAGACTTCGAGCTGTGATGTGGATTTTGTCTCCATCTTCAATTGTAGAAGGGTCTGAAATGGACTTTTCAGATATGCACAGTGTCGAAGGTGTCCTGGGGCTTCTGACAGTAATGCTGGGCATCTTGCCATTTACATCCTCATTGATGTGCTTGCTTGCACTCCTTTTGTGATAAAGCGTTTTAGCTGCTCGATATATTTTATAGTACAGAATGAGGATCAAACCCAAGGGAATATAAAATGCTCCAAATGTAGAATAGATTGTGTAGACAAGATGCTCATGCTTAATAAGACACTCATCCTCCTTATTATTTCCTTGGTGTCGCCAAAACAAAGGAGGCATTGATATAAAGATGGAAATAACCCATACAACTGTGATCATTATTCCAGCACGTTTAGGTGTCCTCTTCTGTGCATATTCTACAGCATCAGTTATAGCCCTATACCTGTCTAGGGCAATTGCAGCCAGGTGAAGAATAGAGCATGTGCAACATGTAATGTCAACACTTAACCAGATGTTGCAGACAACCTGACCCATCACCCATGTCTCCTTTACAGTGTAAATAATATTGAAGGGCATCACAAGGACGGCAACAAGTAAATCTGTAACAGCGAGGGAGCATATTAAATAGTTTGCTGGGTGGTGAAGCTTTCTTGTTACAATAATTGCACTTATCACCAGTGAATTAATAAGTGTGGTCATGATCGTTAGGACTGAGAGTGAAAGCGATATCAGCACTTTGGAAGTTTTTCCCTTTGTCAGCTCTTCGATTGTAAAGTTGGTGTAAGTTTCGTTTTCTAAATCCATTTTGTTCATTTGGATGAGGGGTTCTGATGGAATTCATACAATCTGCAAATGAACACAATATCATTTAAGGTAAGAAATGGTTTCAATTCCACAGAACCAGAGTTAAAAATAAAAATATCAAAAACTGTCAAACTCCCAGACATTGTAACTAACATATAATGTTGCAATGCCTCAATTCCAGTATGAAATCTTACAAGATGGTAGACCAGGGCATTGAGTTGACCCAGTCGTAGTTAGTTATGACTTTGACCTATCAAGCTATCTACAAGGGCCCTACATTTCCTTAAAAATTACTTTTAAATAGTTTCTTGAATGTTTTGATGGATAATTAAAACTTACTATCATAATATCATTGTTTTGCTTCTGCATCATGTTAGTTGTCTTACTCAATAGAATTGCAGATGTACAGTTTTGAAAAAAGTAAGATAACAATGTAGAACTTAGCCCTGAATTTCTTTGATTTCAAATTAAAAATTACACAGTTCGCCAGATGACAAGTTGTGAGCTATGGTGGGAAAGTGGAATTGACGTAAAAAAATTTACCATCAAACTTATTGCATAGTGGAACAAGCTTAAGAGACTTTATAGCCTTCTGCAGTTCCTATTTCCTTTGTTCTAATCTTACAAATATGTTTCCTGAGGTAATCCAATGTCTTTTAATTGCAGCTATAATGTTACAGGTGTTGAAACTGACATGCCAGCTCTACCAAGAACTCTTTGTGCAATGAGGGAATAATTCTTTAAAAGCATTCTGCAGCTGCTTGACTGTACCAAGATTCTGTCTGGAAGCAATGTAAATGGTCAGTAAGCGATTTTATTGTCAATTTGCAACAAACCATTTGCCAGCATCCTGCAATCATTTTTACACCATTGAGACAACCTAGGGGTCAACTGAGCCAGACCAACTGGCAGAAGGACAAATTGCTAGCCCTTTAGGAGGTAAAATACATGAGGGCCACACTCCTGGATTCCATTATGTTGAATAGCAACATCAGCCATACTGTCATCTGGAGGTATCATTAGCTGACTCCTAAATTGTGCATGCATAGGACTCATTAACCAAATCGAATAAAGTAAGAATACTCCATGAGGGCAGACAGGGGTAGCATGTCATTGTACACTTCTTTTGATTCCAAACCAATCTGGGCACCATCATAGACTTCAACCTTTTAACACATTGCTCACACAACTAATACTTGAAACTGCAACTGTGGACAAGGATATTCACATCAAATCCAACAAACAGCAACCATCTTCCATAATCATAAAATGCCTTCTGCCAACCTAAGATCACTCTACACCTATACATCTTCCATTTCACCTTTGCCATTGCCATGTTTTGAAATGTTCTGGAAAATTGTGATTTCTTGTTTTTCTTTATGAGCATTATAGTTAATTAGGAAACAGGTGAATCAGTAAGTTCGGGGTTATTTGCACAAGTGAGGATTTCATGTAAGGTCCTATAGTGATACACATTAGGGTGCAAAGAAATAATTAAGGAAGGTTATACTATTGCATTTCATCAGTAGATGAAGATGGCTGACTGGGTATGCCCTCCAAATGCAGCTTTCCAAGGCATTTCCTGATAGGCCGCTTGAAGCTGCTGTGTGAGGACAAGGCCTGGTTTGCACCACAGATGAGCCAGGTATCGTCAGAATGGAATGTCTTCCTTTATATTCAGTGGTGATTATTCAGTTAGCATCTTTAGTGCTATGTGTGCCATTGTGGCACACTGTACCTTGGGGAATTCTATAGAAATCCTTTGCTTAATAACTCTGCGGATAGGGAGTGGTGCCCACGTGGAGGACTAAAGCTGTTCTATGGAAGACGGTATGCTACATATATGAAAGTGACACCAAGGTGACTCATACAGGTGATAACTCACAGTGAGAGGCCATTGCATGCCTGAAATAAATCTGAGTACGGTTTGGAAGGTGAAAGAAATGGATGCAAAATGGATTTCCTTGAAACTGCGATAGTGAAATCAAGTGAAAACATTGTATGCAAAAAAGTGAAAAAATTGCTTTGCAGTACTACCATTGTATTTATAGAAACTCTCTGCAGTGTACTAGTTTCTGAAAGTTTTTCTTAAAATCTTCACTAAAGATTGTGGAAGTAAGAGATTTTTAAAGAAATGAGATAATCAGAACTTTTATGTAACAGTTCATACTAACTTTCTGGACAGTATTAATTCCCAATATATTAATGGATGGGAAATTGGCAATTGGTATTTCCATTGATCCTGAAAGGGGAGATGGTATTTATCCCTCTGTATGGAGATCAATAATTGCTTGACCCTCAACATTAACCCCCTAGCCATATAAAAATAAAATATCTGTCTTACGTGAACATGTTTAAGGAATAATGTGTGGAGAGGTTGCATTGCATTAGAGAGGCTGTGATATTGTGGCAGAGTGATGTTACATGTTGCAGTCAGACCTGCAGCCAAACTCTGCATCAGTTGTGGCATTGCCTCAGGCCTTCACAATTGCATCAGCTCTGCACTTTAATGCGTCAAGCTCACTCCACATTATCACAGAGATACTATATTACACTCAGCAATGTCCTGGTAATATCTGGGATACCATTTCCACTGAGTGACTGACCTGTTTCATTTCGAGGAGGAGAAAGTGAAGACTGCAGATGCTAGAGATCAGAGTCAAGTGTGATACTGGAAAGGCACTGCAGGTCAGGCAGGTAGATGAACATGGGAGGGAGAAGGTGATAGGTGGTAGAGGAGGGTGGAATGGAGAGGTGGAAAGGAAGATGGACAGGTCAAGAGGGCAGTGCCGAGTTGGAGGCTTGGGACTGGCAATAAGGTGGGGAGGGGAAATTAGGAAACTGGTGAAATCCACATTGATGCCATGTGATTGGAGGGTCCCAAGGTGCAAGATGAGGTGTTGTTACTCAAGGCATCAGGTGGTTAGACTTTGGCTATGAAGGAGGCCCAGGACCAGCATGTCCTTGGTGGAGTGGGAGGGAAATTAAAGTGCTTGGCCACGGGGCGGCGAGATTGGTTGGTGCAGGTGTCCCAGAGATGTTCTCTAAATGATCCGCAAGTTGGCATCCTATCTCCCTCATTCCTGATGAAGGACTTATGCCTGAAACATCGATTCTCCTGCTCCTCAGATGCTGCCTGACCTGCTGTGCTTTTCCAGCACCACACTCTCGACCATATTTCATTTTAAGGTTTGGTTCACTCAGTACAAGTACCCAGTGAAAACATATGTGCTATTAATCTGTATGTGTTCAATTCAGCTATGTCCAGCTTCCTTAATGTTTTATCTAGTGTCAATTTTGTAACTGTTTCTCAATAGATATGGCAAGATGGAATTTAGGAGGTTCATCTCATTGCACAGAGTCAAAGGAGTCAACAAAACTGGAATTAGATTTTCATGGATCACTGTGAAAGCCATGCAGACTGTAATAGATTTAACTATATCAACTTGCATTCAACAGTTTCATTGAAGGTTATGTCTGTTAGAAGGAGCAGTGCTAAACATGTGATGAATAGCATACATAATAGGAAAGCGACCAGTTGCAAAGAGTATTGTTGCAAAAACATATTCATGGGAAGTATTTAATGTTCTATGAAACTATACTGTTGTTAAAATAGTCAAGGTGAATTATTTTACATTTGGAAAACCTGTCCTATTCTGCTTCATTTTGACAAAATAATTTTGAAAGTGCAATTTTTCTGAAAATTATAAAAAGAACTGAACATGTTTTGAATGGTAATGAAATTTTTGTCATCCAGAATACCTTAAGAGTTTGTAATCATCTTAAGCCAGACGACCTGAGTGAATGATTCATCTCAATCTCCTTCTGAATTCTCTATTATCCTAGATGTGAGTCTCCAAGCAATTCAATTTAGATTAGATACAGTGTGGAAACAGGCCCTTCGGCCCAACAAGTCCACACCGACCGCCAAAGAGCAACCCACCCAGACCCCATTCTCCTACATTTACCCCTTCACCTAACACTATGGGCAATTTAGCTCGGCTAATTCACCTAACCTGCACATTTTTGGACTGTGGGAGGAAACCCACGCAGACACGGGGAGAATGTGTAAACTCCACACAGTCAGTCGCCTGAGGTGGGAATTGAACCTGGGTCTCTGGCACTGTGAGGCAGCAGTGCTAACCACTGTGCCACCGTGCCACCCTATTTACTCCAATGGATATCAAGAAATGGGTGCACGGTTTGAATACAATTAAGCATTGCAACTTTGACAACATCCAGCTGTAATGCGAGAGACATATCTTCCAATAAAAGCTACACTGCTTGCAAACGTGTTTAAATGCAACTTCAACACTGGCATTTATTCAAAATAGGTATGTCATTATCACAAAGAGCAGGACAGATTCAACCAGTCAATTATTGTCTCATCAGTTTACTCTCAATCATCATCTAAGTGATTGAAGCGATCACCAATGGTGCCATTAAGTGCCACTTATTTAGAAATAATTGCAGTGGGAATGATTAACCTTAACACTAAGGTAGCATTTGATGATACATGACATCAAAGAAGTCTAGTAAAATAAATACTATCTACAGGCTGGAGCCACGCCGAGCACAAAAGGAAAAATAATTGTGTTTTTGGAAGTCCATCTTCTCTGGATATTGCTTCAGGAGTTCTTCATTGCAGTGTCCTTGGTCCATTCATCTTCAACTGCTTCTTCAATGGCCTTCCCTCCATCATAAGGTCAGAGTGAGGATGGTCGCTGATGATTGCACAATATTTTCAGCACCATGCGCAACTCTGTAATGCCTCGGACACTCAAGCAATCTGTGTCTGTATGTAGAAAGACTTGGACAAGATTAATGCTTGGTTGATAAATAGCAAATAGCATTCATGCCATACAAATGCCACGTAATGACTATCTCCAAAAAAAAAGAGAATCTAATCCTTTCCTCTTGACATTGTGACATTTCAATTTCTGAATCCCTCACTATCTTCATCCTGGGAATTATCACTGATCAAGAAAGAAAGTAGACTAGCCATACAAATATTGGCTGCAAAAGCAAGTCAGAAGTTGGGAATTCTGCTGTGAGTAATACCTTCTGAGTCCCCAAAGTCTATCCACAATCTACAAGATACAAGTTAGGAGTAAGCTGGAATGCTCCCCACTTTCCAACAGCTCCAATAGCACTCAATAAGCAGGCTGTTGGACAAGACAGGCTGTTTGAGTGGCAAACCAGCCACTAACTTCAACCTTCACTCCATTCACCACTAATACACAGTGGCAGCAGTGCATACCGCCTACAAGATACACTGCAGTAACTCATCCTTCAACAGCACTTTGCAAACCCATGAACTCTATCACCCAGCTGATGTATGTGAACAACACTACAAGTACGTCTCTACGTTAGAGATGATCCTGAGTTGGAATTATGTCACCATTCCTTCACAATCATTGGGTCCGAATCCTGGTACTCACTTCCTCATGGTCTGCAGCAGATCAAGAACAAGAGCAGATCAAAACCACTTTCTTGAAGGCAATTAGGGATGGCAATAAATGCTGGCCTTGTATGTTGCCTGAATCCCATGAATGGATTTTAAAAAACCTTTAGGCTTAGCAGCTGCTACGCATTTATAGTTAACTTACGCTGTGCGCACTTTGAATTAAGCACTGCTAATGCTGTCTGACCTTGATATTAACCAACACACACAGAATAAACAGGTAGGAAAGTGTCAGGGTGAAGGGTTCACCACTTAAATATGCATAAGTTGTCCCCAGCCAGTTATGTGCCTATTACCTTCTTGACATGGATGGATTCCAATGCAACCAGATGTCCCACTACGCAGGACCCCTTATTAACCTGTTTAAATTGGCTTCCCACAGTATGATTGTTACTGTATACATTCCCAGGGATTTGTCAAAGCCAGCAATGAAAGGGAGATGGAAACTGCCAGTTCCAATCAGTAAATGCCTTTTCCAGCACTCTTTGAAGTCAGTGCACTCCCAGGTACTCAGTCCTGCAAGGCTTAGCTTTGCTCATTGCCATCCACAGCCTCTCTTATTCTTTAGCCTCAAGGGCCCTCTCCCTTTCTGCAGTGCTGATGTCTTTCCCTCTCCTCCACAGTAGCTTCAATGTTCTCTCTCTGTCTCCCTTTAGTCCTAAAGACACCCCTCCACTCAATTCTGTCTCAGCCCTTGTAGTCCTGACACATTTCTCTCCCAGCCAATCTGCGATCTTTATTCTTCCTGATAGTTTGAGATTGTCCCTGATTGTGGCCTCTTTTTCTTCTATCAATTCGGTTGCTAATTTGATCATTCATTGAACCTGCTGATAAACTCACCAAAAAGCTTTGCATTCCTGACCTTGTTTAGCCCTCTAGTTGTTTGCATTGTCTCCATACCCTGTTCACCTTCCTGAAATATCAGGCTATGTGATGCTAAAGCAAACTCCAATATCAAAATGTCAAAAAGCTACTTATATTCTGGAATGGCTTTACTACTGAGGCTGAGGGAGAAAACTAAGTCAATTTGGTAATATAAATTCTCAAAGTAGTAGTCTAAAGGTGGATTTTTTGACAAGCACATAGCGGTGGTAGTGCCTCTGTACAGGAGCTATATGCATCGATGCACAAATTAATTGAACTTACTTGAAAAAACATTGTCAGCTCATTAATTTTTTTTCCCCTCTGCATTCCCCAGACAAGACTAATGATGCTCAGTTTCAAGGAATGGTCATCTATCTGGATTCTTGGATGGAATCTTCCAGGCCTTTTGGGAATGAGCTGGTAATTGGGAGATATGAAAAAAATGTTGCATCGGCAGGAGACCCTGATTGGCCTCTGCCATCATGCCATATTGCCAGCAATAGGAAAGTTGGTGACTCTGTCAAGACCTTAAAGGGTCACAGAGATGGCCAATGAAGGATCACTTCTCATTTCCACTAGCACTTTGTCCTCATTGGGAGAGTGAGTGACTGCTGGGTAAAACCTGATGATTCTATAAGAATTTTACACTATCCTGTCTGTACTAGCTCTTGAAAGAGCTATCCTGTCCCACTCTCCAACCATATCTCCATAACACTCTAACTCCATCACTTTCACATTCATATCCAGGTCTGTTCTGAAACCTCCTTTGGAAACCACCTCCACTACTCTCCCAAGCAGCCCATTCCTTAAAATAACAACTCTCCGAGTAAACATGTTTCTCCTCATCCAAATCATTTATGTAAATGACAAAAAGTAGAGGACCCAGCACCGATCCTTGCGGAACTCCACTGGTCACAGGCCTCCAGTCTGAAAAACAACCCTCCACCACCACCCTCTGTCATCTACCCTTGAGCCAGTCTTTTCTTGTAAGTAAAATCCTTCATTCCTGGTATCATTCTACTAATCTCCTTTGAATGCTCTTCAGGACTTTAACATCCTACCTTGAATAAGGCAGCTAGAACTGAACTTGGCAACCTTCCAGCAGATACCAATGTGGGGGCTTTTCAGAACGTGCACTTCATAGCTCACCGAGGGCTCTGTTGACAGTATTGAACACGTTGTGGCATTGGCGCCAGCAGTATTCAATGTCCTCCCCATTTTCGTTTCTGAGGCCTGTTTGCCTGGCAACTGTGTGCCCCAACCCAATTTACTTGACTTTAAGAATGCCTGATCATTGAGGCATCCTCTCCCTGAAGATGCAGCCTCAGCATTGGTTGAACTCTGATTAGTCTGGCAGCTGTGGGGACAGCTCGCAGTCTTTAACTAGATAGCTTCCCCACTGGTGGCCTCTGGTATCATGCTACTGCTGGTTGAACTAACGTTGCCTCCTATCTTTGGTCCCAACAGAGGATTTTCCCTGTTCCTTGCAAACCTCTGCACATTAAGTCTGGTTGTGCACAAATGCATCTGTGTATTTCCATCCTATTCTACTTTACCGTCTGATTTAAGGTACATGATCAGCACAGGAGAAAGTGAGTACTACAGATGCTGGAGATCAGAGCTGAAAATGTGTTGCTGGAAAAGCGCAGCAGGTCAGGCAGCATCCAAGGAACAGGAGAATCGACGTTTCGAGCATAAGCCCTTCTTCAGGAGTGAGGCTGGGAGCCTCAGGGGTGGAGAGATAAATGGGAGGGGTGGGGCTGGGGGAAAGGTAGCTGGGAGATGATCAGCACAGCCTAACTGAATAATTAAACAGGCTTAATGAGCTGAATAGAGTCGGGTGAGGGTAATGGTGATAGGTTGGAGGGGAGGGTGGAGTGGATGGGCACAAGAAAGATGGACAGATAGGACAGGTCATGAGGGCGGTGCTGAGTTGGAAGGTTGGAACTGGAATAAGGTGGGGGGAGGAAAATGAGGAAACAGATGAAGTCCACATTGATGCCATGGGGTTGGATGGTCACAAGGCAGGAGATGAGGCATTCTTCCTCCAGGCGTCGGGTGGTTAGGGAGTACGGATAGAGGAGGCCCAGGACCTGCATGTCTTTGGCGAAGTGGGAAGGGAAGTTGAAGTGTTTGGCCGTGGGGCGGTGTCCCGGAGATGCTCTGCAAGTAGGTGTCCTCGACTCGAATCTCGAGCATCTGCAGTCCCCACTTTCACCTTAATGAGCTGAATAGTCTCCTTCTGTTTCATGCTTTTTTCCCTCAGCATTCAAAGAAGCATTTGCTCCTGGTAGTTTTCTAGTATGGGATAGGAGGATCATAGAGGGAGGGGAAGGAACTGTCATGTGATACACACATAAAGTGGAATAGATTTGGTGGACAGAAGAGTTGATAGAAAGGACATTGGGCAGTATTGCCAAGGAACTTGTTATATTTTGCTGCTGTCAACTTGTCAACTCCAAAAAGACTTCAGGCACTCTCAGCATCTTAGTTTACATAAATTCAGCTGTCGGCTTTCATCCTAAAGAGGGTGTTTAATTGTTCTTTTCCATGATCCACAATCTGCAGGACCTAATCAGTGATTCGTCATCAATCCTATTTGCCAGCAAATACTCAGGTTTACAAGTAAATCGTGACAGTGACCCACAAATTATTTAAACAAAAAATAAATTGAATGCATGACCATTTGGCTGCCAACAATTGTGATTCTACAGCTTTGCGTAGTGATTCATTGCTCAGCTGTGTGTTAATTGCACCATATTCAACCTTGAGGAAAACAGATTTACTACATAATATATTTCAGTGGCGGTGTTCAAATCGAAAGGAATTTAGCTCTGACTTAACCCGAAATGGAATCCCACATCACTCCCCTGCATCCTCATCGTAGCAGCAGGTTGGAAAGCTATGGGCACATGGGGATATAGAATTGGGTTCAAAGGTAGGGGAAGGTGTCATGCTATCACCCAACCATATCCACTGGAATTGTTTCAGCAGCTTACTGGAGGAGGAAACTCCAGAAATATCAACATCCTAGATAATACAGGATACCAGTACATTAATGCAAATGATAAGGCAACAATTTTCAGCCAGAGTGGATGATCCATCTTGGTCTCATTTAGAGACTTCACACATGCATGTTTTAAGCCAATTCACTTCACTCGACATGACATCAAGAAACAGCTAGAGGCACTCAATACTACAACGGCTCTGGGCCCTAACAACATTCAGGCAATAGTACTGAAGACTTTCCCTCCAGAGCTTGTCATGCCCTTAGCCAAGCTGTTCCAGTACACCAACAACACTGGCAACTACCTGACAATAACCTACTCACTGCCACTCAGTTTGGATTCTGCCAGGGCCACTCAGTTCCTGACCACATTTCAACCTTAATTCAAGCATGATAAAAATGCTGAATTCCAGAGGCGAGGTGAGAGTGACAGCCCTTGCCATCAAGTCTGCATTCGACCAAATGTGGCATCAAGGAACTCTAGCAAAACTGGAATCAATGGGAATTAAGGGGAAACTCTCCACTGTTTGAAAAGCTCCTGATGTGGAGGTGCTGGTGTTGGACTAGGGTGGACAAAATCAGAAGTCACGTGACACCAGGTTATAGTCCACAAAGTTTATTTAAAATTACAAGCTTTCAGAGCACTGCTCCTTCCTCATGTATGTTGAGCCACATGTAGGCCAGACCAGGTAAGGATGGTAATTTCTTCTCCTAAAAGACATTAGTGAACCAGTTGGGTTTTTCCAACCTTCAACATTGGATTCATGGTCATCATTAGACTCTTAATTCTGGATTCTTATTGAATTCAAATTCCACCATTTGTCATGACAGGATTCAAACCCACGTCACTAGAACATTACCTGGGTCTCTGGATTAACAGTCCAGTGATAATACTACTAGGTCATCACTTTCCCCACAATAAGACATGCCTGCTTTTGTCCTCAAGTTCTCTTGCTATGAAGGCCAGCACACAATTTGCCTTCTTTACTGCCTGCTACACCTGCATGCTTAGCTTCATTGACTGGTGTACTATGTCTTCTCGGTTTCATTGCATCTCCCCCTTTCCCAATCTACTACCATCCACACAATAACCAACCTTCCAGTTTTTACTGCCAAAGTGGATAACCTCATATTTATCTACATTATACTCGATCTGCCATACATTTGCTCACCCACTCAACATGTCCAAATCACACTGAAACATCTCTGCACCATTCACCCTTCCACCCAACCTTGTGCAATCTACAAACAAAGTAACATTGTGCCACACAAGTGAATTGAATTTATTGTCACGTGTACTGAGGCACAGTGAAAAGCTTTGTCTTGTGAGTAATACAGGCAGCTCACAGTTAAGTAGCATAGGTGGTAGATAATAGGTAAACAGCGGCAAAAACGAAAACACAAGTACAGGCGAATGTAAAGAGTGTGTTAAGATTCCAACAAGCAGCCTTCCCAACTACCCAACCCAAACTTTGGGTCCATTACATGGATGACACCTTTGTCATCACAAAACGGAACAAATTAGAGGAAACCTACATCACCATCAACAATACCCTTACTGGCTTAAAATTCACAAAAGAGGAGAAGAACAATAACAAACTCCCATTCCTAGATACCACAGTAGAGCGAACAGTCAATGGCGCAATTCAAACCAGCGTCTATAGGAAAACAACACACACTGACCAAATACTTAACTACAGTAGCAACACCCACAAATGGAGATGCATCAGGACATTATTTCAATGAGCCACAACACACTGCAACACAGAGGAACCAAGAAGGGCAGAAGAAAACTACCTCTACAGCGTATTCAAGAACGGTTACCTAATAAACACAGTCCACCTATTTCTCAACAACAAACCCAAACAAGCAGACCAACGCACCCAGAAACTCTAGCCACACATTACCTTACATCAAAGACATCTCGGAATTGACTTCCAGATTACTCAGACCTCTTGGCATAATGGTAGCCCACAAACCTACCAACACACATTAACAGTGGCTAATGAACCTAAAAGATCCTTTGCAAGCAACCAGCAAAATAAATGTCATTTAGCCATCTGTATCACTGAAACACTACATTGGACAAACAGGCAGAAAACTAGCCACCAGGATACATGGACATCAAGTACCCACAAAAAGACATGACCGGCTGTCACTGGTATTCTTAAAGATTGAGAAGGACACCACTTTGACTGGGACAACACATCCATCCTTGCACAAGGTAAACAGAGACATGCATGAGGACTTACAGAAGCATGGCATTCTAACCGGATCTCCATCAATAAATACATCAATTTGGGTCCCATCTATCATCCTCTAAGAAAAAGAACCAGAAATGATATCACCTACCCTAAGAAACCAAGACACATAAATAGAAAGTGGTACACAACACTAGCACTTCACTGGAGGCTTACTGATGATGTTACCTAGTATGGTGATGAAATGTCTGAAACCAAACCTTCCAGCTCAGCGAGCAAACTCACATCCAGGACTGTCAGAGCGCTCAAAGCGAACTGAGTCAGTGTCAATTTGATGGACAAAAGTACAGGATCCACTAGTGCTGGAAGTGATGGCTTTCCATAGAGCATGGATGGGGAGGGGGGAGCATTCTGAGGGGGCAGAGACAGATTTGGTCTATATTAGGGGAGGTGAGGGGGCAGGAGACAGTGGGGAGGAGCAGAACCAAAGCAGGGAAGGTAGGGTTCAGGCAGTGTTGTCGGCAGTGTGGCATAGGGGTTGTCTCCTGGAGTATGAAGCGAAGCAGCGGCAAGACCAAAAGTTGGGCAAGGTGGGGAAAGTGAATCTGGAGCAATGGAAGGGGGGGGGGGTCCAACTCCCTGAGTTGGAGAAGGAGGTTGCCAGGTCGAAGGAATGTAAGTAAGGTGAGTAATATTTCCTGAGTAACTGTCCATTTAATTTCACCAGCACCCTCTAAATTCTTCAATTCAAATGGAACATTTCACAGAAGTCCCAGCATTGAAGATTGGCTCTCAGTCTTCAAAACTTCAGATAGATCCTTTCTTCTCAACCTCTCCTCACAGAATAACCCCGCCATCCCAGGAATAAGTCTGCTGAAACTCTGCAGTTCTCCTTCTAGCTTCCTTAAGCAAAGGGGCCAGAACTGTGCATATAACTCTAGGTGCAGTCTTGTCAGTGTTCAATGCAATTGAAGCAAGACATCTGTTGCTTCCCTATTCAAATCCTCTTCTGTAAAAAGGCTAACATAACACTTGCCTTCCAAGTTGCTTTCTGCACCTGCATGCTAACTTACAGTGTCTTATGAGGTCCCTTTGAACCTTAACACTTTCCAATCTCTCACAATTTAAGAAATACTCTGCACCTCCTCAAAATGGATATCCCTGCATTAATCCACATTATATATAATGTGTCAGCCTGTCTAAATCCCCTTGGAACTCTTTGTATCCTCCTCATAACTCACATTCCAACAAGATATTGTGCCACCTGCAAACTTACAAATATTATAAATTAGTCCTCACATCCAAATCATTGATATAGTTTGTAAACAACTGGGACCCAAATATTGATTCTTACTGTATCCTGTGAATCATCCATTTATTCCTTGTTTTCTGTCTTTTATCTAATTCTCAATCCCACGCTTTTTAGTTTTATTTACTGACCTCTGGTGTGGGACTTTATCAAAAGCTTTCTGAAATCTAAATGCACCACATCCATTGGTTCCTCTTATCGACTCTGTTAGTAACATCCACAAAAAAACTCTATCAGGTTTGTCAAATGTTGTTCTCTTCCCAGTCAAACAATTAATTTCTAAATTGTCTGGCATTCACATCCTTTACAATAGATCCTAATATTTTCCTTACTGCTGATATCAGTTAACAGGTCTGTAGCTCTCTGTTTCCTCTCTCCTTCTTTTCTTAGTCAAACTTGCAATCTTCCAATCCACAGGCAGTATTGCAAAATTAACAGAATTTTACAAGATGATTACCGATCTATGAGTTATGTCTACAGCCATCTCTTTTAATATCCAAGTCCCAGAGATATGCCAACTTTCACTGCCACTCATTTCTCTAATGCTACTTTTCTTTACCAATAACAATTTTTTCTATTGCCTCATTCTCACAGAGTCTTTGGATTTCAATTATGTCAGAAAAACCTCTTGTATCTTTCTCCGTGAATACAGACTCAAAGGACTTTTTTTAGTTTCTCTGCCATGTCTCGAATTCCCATTATAATTTTTTTTGTTTATTTTTACTCTTAATGGACCCACATTTACATTTTCTAATATTTTCCTTTTTACATACCAGTGGAAACTTCTACTGATACTTTCTATTTCTCATTCTTACTCATTTCCCACTTTGTTTATCAACCTCCTTTGCTGAATTCTAAAATTCCCCCAAACCTGGGGGAACAATTTCCAGTCTCCTCCTTTAACTTAATTCTACCTTTAACTTGCTTTGCTAGCCCTTGCTCACTCACTTTTCATGTTATAATTTTGCTGTAAAAGAATGTACATTTTAGAAAAGGTATCATTAACTCTTTAACTACAAACCATTGTCTATCTACCATCTACCCTTTCAATGTATTTTTTCAAGCTACTGCAGCCAACTCCCTCCTCATACCTTTACAAATGCCCTTGTTAAATTTAAGCCCTGGTTTCAAACTGGACAACTTTTTTTTCAAACTTAATTGAAAATGTTATCATACATTGGTTATTATTCCCTGAAGCTTTTTATTTAACAAGGTGAACCTTTTTCAATGTACAATTCCAAATGAAAAATAGCCTGTGCTATGTTGATTCCTGAGTATGTTGCTCCAGAAAACCTACCTCAAACATAGAGTTCTTCCTTCACAGTATTGGCCCTCATTAGATTCATCCAGTCTATCTGTGGGTTGAAGTAGAATAGGGGAGGTGATGGACTCGTGGTATTATTGCTACACTTTTAATCCAGAGACCCAGGTAATGTCATGGGGACCTGAGTTTGAGTCCTGCCCTAGCAGGTGGAATTTGAATTCAAGAGTAAATCTGGAATTAAGTGATAATAATGAAACTGTTATCGATTGTCAGGGAAAAAAAAATCTGCTTCACTAATGTACTTTAGAAGAGGAAACTGCAATCCTTACCAAGTCTGGATTACATGACTCCAGACCCACAGAATGTGGTTGACTCTTAACTGCCCTCTGGGCAACACCTAGCCAGCAACACCCTGAATTAATTTTCAAAAAAAGTTACCCATGATTACAGGAAGTCCCCTTGTTGCCTACACCTTGAATGTCCTAAATTAAACTGTGCACTACTGTTTGCTGGCCTGTATTTCACTTCCACAAATAATTGTAGCCGAAAGAACTACAGATGCTGTAAATCAGAAACAAAAATTGAAATTGCTGGAAAAACTCAGCAGGTCTGGCAGCACCTGTGCAGAGAAATTAGAGTTAAGGTTTCGGGTCTGGTGACCCTTCCTCAGAACCTCCTTAATAATTGTAGCCCCTTGCTGTTTCTTAGCTGCACCAAATTAGATTCTACATTCTCTGTTTTTAACCGGAAGCCTCTCTCTCACTAATACACTGATCACATCTCCTATTACCCCACCTCCTTTTTGCATATTTGCCTGACCTTCTTAAATGTTGAATGTCCTTTAGTATTCAGTTCCCAGTCTTGGTCATCTTGCAGACACTGTGTTTATGATGACAATTAAATTCTAGCCATTAAATTCTAATTGTGCTATCAATTCAACCACATTGTTGTGAACATAAACCGAGCGAATGTCATCCATCAAAAACTGCCTACCCTTTCGAAGCCGATTCCCTAATTAGATGATAATAAAATATTTACCTTTTCTTTGTTGCAGTGTTATTGTGCAAATGTTGCATTTGTGCTCTCACTTGTACATCTTGAATGTTGTTCATATCCATTAAAATGAAAGACCTTCAGATCAAGGACAGTTTTAGCTGTCTGCATTCTCAATTCCTCTCTTACAATTGTTTCCACCTGTAGTATAAAAGGACAAACTGCGTTGAGTAAACTGCTTCTTTTCTTTGCCAAAGCAATGTTCATGCTACATGATACAGAAGGCTAAATGTTATCAACCATCTGAGTTTATTGATCAAAAATAAAAGATGGATGACTCAGAGGCACACAAAGAATGAAAGATAATTTCTATTGCACTGAAACAAAACCTGGGCTCCATGATTCCACTGAGCAAATCTACTGAACTGACATATCCGCTGGTCTTGTACTGTCAAATAAAGTAATCTACTTTTCATGCATAATAGGACCTTCAGAAGCTTGTGTAACACATAGCTAAGTAGTAAGCAGATATTTCCATCAGCTATAATCTGGGGAGAGAAAACCATGCTGTGTGCTACAGAAATATCCACAACTGTGTCAGCATGAAGCCTAAGACATTTTAACTACCTGGGACTAATTTGGCAACATTGATACTCACACCAGGCAGCACACTACCTATCTTGACATTTTAAGCAATGCTGTGGGCTGCTTTCCATTGGGATTAAGGAAGATGAAAGTTGGTAGCTGCAACTTTGGGTCCAGATGGAAAGGGAACCCAAGCAAATGAGTAGGCAGCGCAGAGGCCATGCAGTGTGAGAGCAACTGAGGGAAAATAGTGCAGGCCTTAGATCTTGATGGGAGGTAGGTAGGGTATCAGAGAAGATGGTGGCACTTACCCTGGTGTACAGGTGAAAGTGAGTGACCTTCTTCCTACATTGCTATGCATTCCTCCAGATGGTTGAGACTGCAATTACCTGGTGGGAACCTCAGGCCAGGATGGCATGTTTTAGTGTTGTCGGTTCCACAGTTGGTCCTGGTGTTCATGGACATCCCACATTGTAAAGATGGCAACAGCAACAGGGATGCTGGTTTATACCAGCTATCCCAGCATGGCAAATGGTAGAATAGAACTGGAATTGCACAAGAGGGCCACCACAGGGATAGGGTAGTTAGTTAATGACTAAAATGGTGATGGGGTCAATATTTGGGGAATGCAATGGCTGGTGGCCATTTCTCTTTCTGCCAGACAAATGAACAGTGTTAAAATTGTGGCTTTCACTTTTCTCCTTTATTCAATGGCAGTTCTTAAAGAGCTTTTCCAGAAATGATTGTTATAGGTTTTGAAATTATAAACATTGTATTCACACAGTTAAATTATATAATCCAGGTAGGATTATATAATTTAACTCCTTATGTTAAGTCAGAACTTTTACATGAAAGTGTTGAATAAAATTGTTTAAATCAGCAATGCAATATTGCTTTCTACTAGATGTGCAATTACAATCGTAATACAAATCTGAGCAGTTAATTAAAGAAGGATTTCTTCTCTAATAACTGGAGTTAATGTTTTCATAAACACTTGAGCATCTTGCCCTGCAATCCCTATTCAGTAAATACTCTGGCTGTGTTGGAATAACAGCTTTGACAATAGAGTTCTAATTAGTACACATTAAGCTGCGTGAGATCATATAAAAGCAAAATACTGTGGATGCTGGACATCTGAAATGAAACCAGAAAGTACTGGAAACATTCAGCAGGTCTAGCAGCATTTGTGGAGAGAGAAACAAAGTTAAAATTTAAAATCCAATGTCACTTTTTATTTTTGTATGAGATTAAATAAGATTGTAAAAGACTTACTATAACATCATACCACAAACAGAGAAACAATCATTAATACATTTCTGTGTATATTTATTTGCCTTTTAAACAAAATCATAAACAGGGTTAGTTAGCTCAGTTGGCTGGATGGTTGGCTATGATGCAGAGTGGTACCAACAGCGTGGGTTCAATTCCTGTACTGGCTGAGGTTACCATGAAGGATTCCCCTTGCTTGAGGTATAGCAAATTTCAGGTTAAATTGCCATCAGTCATCCCTCACTAATGTGTAAGCAGGCCTATGTTCTTGTAACACCATGGCAACTTTATCTGTAATCTATAGGAGGGGCCATGGACAGGTGTTTATCTGCAATGCAAGCCTTTGTCATGATAAAAACTGTTTTTCCTACCCCAGGATATTTGGTCACATGCTTCTCATGGTATTGAACTCAACTATCTTTTTAGTTGTACAATTGCACATGGTTAAAAGGTCAATGCTGTACTGTGACAAAGTCAACATCCCCCACTCTAACAAAGGAATTAAAAGCCTATGGCCTCTGAAAAGCAGACACTAATCTGCATCTTCATTCTGATATCACCGCTAAATCATATTTCAGCACAGCTTCCTCAGAAGACTTTCAAAGGATTGTTTAAAGGAAAGAAATGGCTTTCAAGCTCCTCAACCAGTGGCTAGCCAATCAACCCACCCCCAGAAAGGAATGTTATCTCCAGTTTGGCTCCTTCTTAAAAAGCAAGGGCTTGATAAACTGGTATGTTTGGGTTTAAGTCATTAATGATTTATTGGACTCTTTATTCATTCCAATCCAATGAGTGAAATTTTCACAACCCCTGAACAATGCGGCCAATGGCAAATCAGTTGGGCATATATGGTGACAATGGAAAAAAAAAATGCTTCTTGTTGAGAAAGATTTTCATAGAAGGTTTCAATGGCAAGAGGTCATGTTTTGGAAGTGCCAGTGTTGGACTGGGGTGTACAAAGTTAGAAATCACACAACACCAGATTATAGTCCGACAGGTTTATTTGGACATCTTCACAACCACCTGATGAAGGAGCAGCGCTCCAAAAGCTAGTGCTTCCAAATAAACCTGTTGGAATATAACCTGATGTTGTGTGATTTTTAACAATGACAAGAAGAGTAGTTGCTCGTGAATGGCAGAGGACATGTTTGTTGGCATTAACATCTCGTTATGACCTACTCTTGCCTCATTTCTATTCAGTTTGCTACTTTCCAAGATGCAGAGAGAAACTAGATTGTGCCAATACCCAACATGGAAGTCAGCGCAGGTGGCTAGTGGCTGCTGTTCATTGGCACTTTTTCCAGGAATCCACCTTGGCCAATACTCACCAGCATCTCACAGTGTGCCCCCATGGGCAGTGACTGCCTACTCCCTCCATCCACAAAAGTGCCAGTCTCACCTTGCCATCATGGTACAGCTTGGACTCACTCATAATACAGCTCACACTGTCAATGCTGCATTTTGAAGCTGACCAACATCTCACCTTCAATGCTGCTCCAAGGCCAAATTGTATACAGGTACAATCATCTCATGCATCAGAAAAGGATATATCTCAAGCCTCTTGTTGTCTTAGCATTCCCTCACTTTACAGCAGATTTAGATAAATGTGAGGTGCTGCATTTTGGAAAGGCAAACCAAGGCAGGACTAAAACACTTAATGGCAAGGTCTTGGGGAATGTTGCTGAATAAAGAGACCCTGGGGTGGAATTTCATAATTCCTTGAAAGTGAAATCTCAGTTGGACAGGAAAGTGAAAAAAGCGTTTAGTATGCTTTCCTTTATTGGTCGGTGATTTGAGTATAGGAGCTATGAGGTCATGTTGCAGCTGTACAAGTCATTTATTCGGCCACTTTAGGAATACTGCATGCAATTCTGGTCTCCCTGCTATAGGAAAGATATTGTGAAGCTTGAAAGAGTTCAGAAAAGATTTACAAGAATGTTCCCAGGGTTGGAGAGTTTGAGCCGAATAGGCTGGGGCTGTTTTCACTGGAGCTGTGGGGTACCTTACAGAGGTTTATAAAATGATAAGGGGCAGGACAGGGTAAATAGATAAAGTCTTTTCCATAGGTTGGGATAGTCCAAAATGAGAGGGCATAGGTTTAAGTTGAGAGGAGAAAGATTTAAAAGGAACTTAAGGAGCAACATTTTCACGCAGAGAGTGTTGCATGTATGGATTGAACTGCCAGAGGAAATGGTGGAGGCTGGTATAATTACATCATCTAACAAGCATACAGATGGGTACATGAATAGAAGGGTTTAGAGGGATATGGGCCAAATGCTGGCATATGGGACTAGATTAATTTAGGATATCTAGTCAGCATGGATGACTTGGACCAAAAGGCCTGTTTCAGGCTGTAGAGTTCTATGCCTCTACGTCTCCTACTTGGATACTCACAGTATCTCTGACTTGCCTATTTGCCAGTTGTCATTTCATTCAAGACTTACAGACTCACAGTTGTTGTGTCTTGCCTTGCCTTTAGTGTAGACATAAAGGCATGAAGCTTCTTAGGTTTGGCAGCAATGGTCAGTCAACGGGCTGAATTTGTTGCTGAATGGCAGTGTGTTACACCATTGTTACACCTGCACTATGTGCCAGCAGCTTACTTGGAAAACACACTGAATGTGCTTTGATCAAATGGCCATGTCTCAAAACCTAAGGGGAGTACTCCTTAGTCAGGTCAAGATCGACTGTCAACAGTTAAGGGATATTCACAACAGGAAGTAAAATTCATCGCCTGATCTCAGTCCAGGGGTTTCAACAGGTTGATGGGCTGGTGGGGGGGCCAGACTCAGGGATTCCATTTGCTTACTTTTGGAATGTGGGCCATGGTCAGTCCTGCAGCTCGAGTGTAACTAGTCTGGGGGGGATTAACAGTAATTCAGTCAGAGAACTGCACAGTGGTCAGTCAAGAGTCTGATCAGTCATCAATCAGAACTGTCTTTTCAATCTGTCAGGGTCCCGGGCATCTGAGAATTGAAAGGCAAAAGCAGTAATCAGTAAATGTTGTGATGGGAATGTTGGGAAATGAAATGTTGGCATTGAAGGCAGCATTCTGGATTGTAGATGGGGCAATCACAGTGAAGGTGTCACCAACAGTGTTATCAAGCAGCACCTGCTCAGCGAGAACCAGCTCAGTGATGTCCAGTTTGGGTTCCGCCAGGGTCACCCAGCTCCTGACCTCATTGCAGCCTCGGTTCAAACATGGACAAGGAAGCTGGATACCAGAGGTGAGCTGAGAGTGACAGCCCTTAACATCAAGGCTGCATTTGTTGTGGAGAAAATGTAGAGAATCACAAGGACACTCAGAGAGTTCTTTAAGAAGTAGGTCTTTTATGTGCAAACAAAAAACCGTGACACTGAGAAAGCAGATTCTCGAATGCCCATGAACCTCGGAGTCCGTGGATTTTTATATTTTTTTTAATCATGTTTCTGTTAGCTTATCAGCATGTCCAACTATTTTCATCAAAGTACCTCACTCCAGCTACACAATAAACCAGTGATGTTAGTTCCCATTATCTCTTTAGTTGTATATTCTACTTAATGTTATTCTAATATCATGGTTAGATATTTATTGCTGACTCTGCTACAGTGATCTTCCATTCCAGACTAACCTGTCATGATAGATATTTAGCTATTCCATCTTTTACAATAGTCTCCTGTCTCAAGTTGACTCTACTAACTATTAATTAGATATTTTAATGTCATGTCCCAAATATTTACAGTCCCAATCCTGCCATAATAACACTTAACAGAGAAACTTGCTTTATTACTTGTGTTTTCTCATCTCGCCATTGTGACCTTTCAGCCTTAACCTTACTCTGCTAACTGGTGTAAGAGCATTCCACTATTCTTATCCCATCCTGCCTTCCGCAGACCACAAATTGCTTAAACCCTTCCCGTGCTTTCATGTTCTTTATTTTCCACACATTCAACTGAGTGTGGCATCAAGGAGCTCTAGTAAAACTGGAATCAATGGGTATCAGGGGGCATCTCAGGAGGCTAGAGTCATACCTAACACATAGGAAGATGGTCATTGTTTGTAGAGGTTAGTCATCTTAGCTCCAGGATATCTCTGTAGGAATTCTTCAGGGCAGCATCCTGGGCCCAAACATCTTCCACTGCTCTGTCAATGACCTTCCCTTCCATCATAAGGTCAGAAGTGGGGATGTTTGCTGATGATTGCACAATGTCCAGCACCATTTGTGACTTCTCAGACACTGAAGCAATCCATGTTCAAATGTAACAAGATCTGTACAACATCCAAGCTGACAAGTGGCAACTAGCCTTCGCATCATACAATGCCAGGTGACCATCACCAATAAGAGACCATCTAACCACTGCCTCTTGATATTCAATAGTGTTACCATCACTGAAATCCCACTATCAATATACTGAGGGTTAGCACTGAGCAGAAACTCAAATGGACTCATCACATGAACACTGGCTACAAGACCAGGTCAGAGGCTTGGAATAACTGCATTAAGTAACTCACCTCCTGACTACCCAAAGCCTGTCCACCATCTATAAGGCACAAGTCAGGAGTGTAATGGATTATTCCTCAGTTACTTCGATGAGTGCAGTTCCAACAACGCTCGAGAAGCTTGACACTATCCATGACAAAGCAGCACTACATCCACAGACATGCACTCTCACCACCACCAACACTAAGTGGCAGCAGTGTGTACTATCTACGAGATGCACTGCAGGAATTCACCAAAGATCCTCTAACAGCACCTCCCAAATCCACAACCACTTCCATCTGGAAGGAGAAGGGCAGGATGTACATGGAAACACACCATCTTCAAGTTCCCCTCCAAACCACTCACCGTCCTGACTTGGAAATATATTGCCCTTCTTTCTCAGTTGATGGGTTGAAATCCTGGAATTCCCTCCCTAAGGGCATTGCCGGTCAGCCCACAGCAGGTGAACTGCAGCGGTTCAAGAAGGCAGCTCACCGCCACCTTCTCAAAGGCAACTTGGGACAGGTAATAAATGCTGGCTGGCCAGCAATGCCCACATCCCACAAAGGAGTAAAAAAAAGCGTGAGGAAGCTTAAAGGGACATCACAAGTATTCACAAAATTCTGCATATGTATCTTATGCAGTGATCAACTATATTGAATAAAATCCTGGTTACATGTAATCTTCACCATGCCTTTGATCATTGCAAATTAATCCCCGTAATCTCTATAAAGCAAAAATAGTTTCAGTTGACCTATGCATTCCACACTTCTCAAAATCAAGCTGCACAAAGTGCAGGAGCTGTTTTCCTCAGACTTAGAATTCCAATTTTTTTCACAATGTACCCTTATATGCAAAGCTGCCTTTCTTCGGTCACGTGAGGGCTGGGGATTAGGGGAGAGGTTGGCATTGCTCCAACTACATTTACATCTCCTGCTCTCTGTGCACAACATGGTTTGTGCGGCATACATCAGAATAAGGTCTACTATGTTCAAGAGTGATGCTGGAAAAGCACAGCAGGTCAGGCAGCATCCAAGGAGCAGGAAAATCGACGTTTCGGGCAAAAGACCTGCTCTTCGGATGCTGCCTGACCTGCTGTGCTTTTCTAGCACCACTCTAATCGAGACTCTGGTTTCCAGTATCTGCAATCCTTGTTTTTACTTACTATGTTCAAGGTTCATGTAAAAGTATCACATATCTCAATGTGTGCAGGCAATGGTAAGCAGTCATTTATGTGAGCTGTGACCTCCTGACTGATTACATTATTAAAGGAGCTAGGTGGTTTCTGTATTCCCAATATCAGCTCATTGGCGCCATCGTCAAAGGATTTAGGCACAACATCATTTTCGTGACTGCAGAACTGCAAATGGACTTGGAAAGCAATGAGGAACATTTTCATCTGGAAGCTCAGGACCAGCAGCAATTTCCAGTAGATGTTGAACACCTTCCAATACAATTTCCAGCAAAAGGCCTACTCATGATGCAGAGGAAGTGCAGAAAGTCCACACTGCTCCCTGCCCATTCATGTATCTGTCTAGCTAAGTCTTAACTGATGCTATCATGCCCTCCGCTACCACGTCTGCTAGCGACAGGCTCCAGGCACCCACCACTCTCTGCATATCTCCCTTAAACTTTCCCCTATCACCCTGAACACATGACCCGTAGTAACTGAGCCCCCTACTGTGTGAAAAAGCTTCTTGCTATCCACCCTGTCTATACCTTTCATGATTTTGGAGACCTCAATCAGGTCCCCCCTCAACTGCCATCTTTCTAATGAAAATAATCAAAATCTACTCAATCTCTCTTCATAGCTAGCACCCTCCATACCAGGCAACATCCTGATGAACCTCCTTTGCACCCTCTCCAAAGCATCCACATCCTTTTGGTAATGTGGTGACCCGAACAGTACATAGTATGCCAAATGTGGCTAAACCAAAGTCCAATACAACTGCAAATTTTGCAGTTGCCAACTTTTGTACTCAATACCGTGTCTAATGAAGGAAACCATGCTGTATGCCTTCTTGACCACTCTATCAACCTGCATTGCCTCCTTCAGGATACAACAGACCTGAACATCCAAATCTCTCTGTACCTTAATTTTCCCCAGGGCTTTTCCATTTACTAAATAGTTCGCTCTTGAATTGGATCTTCCAAAATGCATCACCTTGCACGTGCCCAAATTGAACCCCATCTGCCATTTCTCTGCCCAACTCTCCAATCTATCTATATTCTGCTGTATTCTCTGACAGCCACCTTCACCATCTGTTACTCCACCAATCTTAGTGTCATCTGCAAACTTGATAATCAGAACACCTATATCTTCCTCCAGATCATTTATGTATCACAAACAACAGTGGTCCCAACACAGATCTCTGTGAAACACCACTGGTCACAATTCTCTATTTTGAGAAACTCCCTACTCTGTCTCCTGCTGCCCAGCCAGTTCTCTATCCAACTAGTTAGAACACCCTGGACCCCATGCAATTTTACTTTCTCCATCAGCCTACCGTGGGGAACCTTATCAAATGTCTTACTAAAGTCTCTGTATATGACATCTATAGCCCTTCCCTCATCTATCAACTTTGTCACTTCCTCAAAGAATTCTATTAAGTTGGTAAAATATGGCCTTACCTGCCCATGTTGCCTCTCACTGATAAGCCCATTTTCTTCCAAACATCCTATCCCTCAGTATCTTCTCCAGCAGCTTCCCTATCACCGATGTCAGGCTCACCAATCTATAATTACCTGGATTATCCCTGCTATCCTTCTTAAACAAAGGAACAATATTAGCAATTCTCAAGTTCTCCGGGACCTCACCTGTGTTCAAGGATGCTGCAAATATATCTATTCAGGCCACAACTATTTCCTCTCTCATACCCTTAGTAACCTGGGATAGAGCTGAAAATGTGTTGCTGGAAAAGCGCAGCAGGTCAGGCAGCATCCAAGGAACAGGAGAATCGACGTTTCGGGCATAAGCTCTTATTCCTGAAGAAGGGCTTATGCCCGAAACGTCGATTCTCCTGTTCCTTGGATGCTGCCTGACCTGCTGTGCTTTTCCAGCAACACATTTTCAGCTCTGATCTCCAGCATCTGCAGTCCTCACTTTCTCCTCAAAGATTTTAACCTGGGATAAATCCCATCTGGACCTGGGGACTTGTCCATGTTAACGACTTTTAGAATATCCAACACTTCCTCCCTCCTTATGCTGACTTGACCTTGAGTAATGAAACATCTATCCCTAACCTCAACATCCATTATGTCCCACTCCTTGGTGAATACCAATGCAAAGTACTAATTAAGAATCTCATCCATTTTCTCTGACTCCATGCATAACTTTCCTCATCTGTCCTTGAGTGGGCCAATCCTTTCTCTCGTTATCCTTTTGCTCCTCATGTACAAATAAAAGGCCTTGGAATTTTTTTAAATCCTGTTTTCTGAAGATATTTCATGACCATTTTTAGCCCTCTTAATTCCTCATTTCAGATTGTTCTACTTTCCCAATATTCTTCCAAAGCTTCTTTCAGTCACCTAGACTTTATCTATGCTTCATTTTCCTCTTAGCTAGTCTCTCAATTTCATCTGTCATCCAAGGTTCCCTAATCTTGTCATTTCTGTGCCACATTTTCACAGGAACATGTCTCTCCTGCACTCTAATCAACCTCTCATAAATGTGGATTTACAGGGGAACCTTGATTATCCAAACAAGATGGGTGGGCAGTATTTCGTTTGGATAATTGATTATTAGGTTAAACAATTCAATGCCTTTCCTCTAGAGCCTGGAGTTTTCTATTAAGTCTGCTCCTTATTCAGACTAGGCAGCAGCACACCACCCCCAAACCCCATCCAACACTGCCCCCTGCCCAACCCCAAACCCCATCCAACACCGCCCCTTGCCCGATCCCAAACCCCATCCAACACCACTCCTGCGTGATCCCAAACCCCATCCAACACCACTCCTGCGCGATCCCAAACCCCATCCAACACCGCTCCTGCGCGATCACAAACCCCATCCAACACTGCCCCTACCAGATCCCAAACCCCATCCAACACCGCCCCCTGTCTGATCCCAAACCCCATCCAACACCGCCCCCTGCCCGATCCCAAACCCAAATTTTGGAGGGTGAGTCTCCAAATAGCGCGCACACACACACACACACACACATGCATTGACAGGTTCCACCTTTGCCCTGAACAGGACAATGTTGGAGAGATTATCGGGGGAAGGGGTTTAGCGTACATGCCTGTGTAGAACTCCAGGGAAAGTGTGGAGGGAGAGAACGAGAGAGAGAGAGGATGGGAGGTCAGTCATTTAGAGACAGTGCCTGCACTCCCATCAGTCCTGCACTGTTCTCAGCAGCACTTTTAATTCCTGTAAACAAAAGACGCGATCAGTATTGGACACCCGTCTTTGATGTAATGCTTTTGTCGGGACCTCAAGATCTCATTCGGATAATCTGATTTTCGAAGAATTGGTATTGGGATAATCAAGGTTCCTCTGTACTTTCAAACAGCTGCTCCCAATTTACATTGCCCAGCTCCTGCCAAATTTTGGTATAGATTAGATGCACAACAGTATGGAAACAGGCCCTTTGGCCCAACAAGTCCACACCAACCCTCCGAAGAGTAACCCACCCAAACCCATTCCCCTACCCTATATTTACCCCTGACTAATGCACCTAACACTATGGGCAATTTGGCATGGTCAATTCACCTGAGCAGCATATCTTTGGAGTGTGGGAGGAAACCAGAGCACCCGGAGGAAACCCACACAGACGCGGGGAGAACGTGCAAACTCCACACAGACAGTAACCCGAGGTGGGAATCAAACCTGGGTCTCTGGTATTGTGAGGCAGCAGTGCACTGAGGCACCATGCCGCACCACAATTTAGCACTCTTCCTTTAACACAACTCTATTCTTTGTCCATGGGTATCCTGAAACTTACAGAGTTGTTATCACAAGCTTGACCATGTTAAAAATCCATTCATGGTACTTGTAATGAGAGAGTAGTGCAGCGCTTGCTAATAAATCTTACTTATTGCTGAGACGTGGAGGTCTCGGCATGACCACATGAATAGTCATGGTTTGCTCCTGCTAATGTCAGGTACCACAGCACCCATCTTTAACCTCTCTGCCCCGATTTTGGACTGATTTCACCTAAAATGACACAAGACATGGGATTGAGTGAAATGAAAGGGGTTGGTACCGCTGTTTGTGTGTATGGACATGGTATCCTAAGTCAATGAGAAGGAGGCAAAGGGGGTATGGAGAGCTAATGGTCTGGGGGAAAGACATGTGCGAACAATTGAGTGGACATGTTGCATGCAATATTGCAAGAGGAAGACCATGAGCCTTAGTGGAAGGTAGAGGTAATGGGAGGAGGCAGGAGAAGATGGTGGCACTTACCATGGTGGAGCATAGAGGATCATGGACCTTCTTCCAGTATGGCTGGATATTTCTCCAGACTGTGCAGACGACAGAAACTGGAATGGTGCCTTTTGGCCAGGCTCCGGTACCATGGCTTTTACTGGTGGTTCTGAGGACAAAGAATGGCCCTCCTGTCCATCTCTCCATCCACCAGAATTTCCATTTCCCTGTCAACAAAATGGATCCCAACCTGCATTTATTGGCCATCTCTTGTGTAATTCTTCACATCCAGGAACTGTGAAGGGAAGTTCCTGGCTTTGAACTGGCACATAGCTGGACTTGAAAAATGATGCAAGTGACAGGAATGCTGGAAGATTCTAGTGGCAGTGAGTACTTCCACCGCTGGTGAGCACAAGTCAGTATGATAACAGTGCAGTGGAGGAGCAGTGCATTCTTTATGAGGTGAACACTGTAAAATTATACGAAAAAAACTCAGTGAAGTTCACAAATGGAGATATGCCCCAATGAATATGGACTTGCAATGTGTCTGTAACATTCCAAAATATATTTATTTTAAAAAGTGTTTCCATTCCTTCACACTCCTCAACCTGTGCTCTTTCTACAGCTACCACCAATGTTTTCTATATTTCTTAAGTTCTTTACCCTGAAGTCAGTTCCATAAATTCCAATCACCATCTTTAAACGTCACCCAACATCAAATCTTAGAATGGAGGAGGTCATTTTCGCCATCAACATTTGGACAGCTCATCAGCTTATTAAAGTCTGTTCAATACTTTTCCATTCATTTCAATGGGATACAAATCAAATCTGTTGTATATTGGGAGAGCAATTCACTCCTTGAATACTTTCAAGGGATGAAAATAAACATTACGCTCAGTTCTTACCTATTACAATGTAAAAGGAAGGCATTGTAGCCGATTGAATTCTGATCACACCATTCATTTGGACTTTCTGGATCAAGTTAAGGAACAAAGGTATGGCTGCTCTAAGTTCCACTCAAGCATACTCTTGTTCTAGTTCGTTTCAGTAGTCAATTTGCAACACCAATATACCAAAGCCAAAATTCCAAAATGCATATTTTCCACTTTCTGAAGACATTAACTGTGATTGAAAGACTATCCCTAGGCTTTAGGTCATCAACTGCTTTGTTGAGAAAGCCTCAACCTACTATTCCCTGGTTTCCTGTTAATTAACAGAAAGCTGTCTTGTCCTTAATCACCAATCACGTTCCTTCCAATCAACTGCATGAAATGTTGCAGTAGCTGAGTGTTTACCCAGTTCAGTTAACTTCGTGTTGGAGACCAGGAAATTCATAGAAGAGTTCTACAATTGCAGTCAAAGAAATTTGTTACAAATCTAGCAAATTAATTCGACAGCGGGATGATTGGGTGATTCATAAATGGTAGTAGGCAAAATGTATCAAATTTAGGTTGAGAATCCTTTTGCAATATACTTTCTTTCTCATTGGTAATGGAACAAAATGTTGGAAGTACAAATTAGACTGACAAAATAGTTACCAACTGCCAATGAATTGAATATTTCTGTTTATGACCCCTTTGGTTACAGTTGCTGCAACTTGAGTGATAATGTTTGCACATAAAAAAGTTAATTCAATTAGGGTAGATAGGAACAAATCCATTTCATGAAAATTGCATTGGAAGAGCTAGTCATGAACTAAATGGTATGGTTAGCAAACTTTCATGCAGAGATTTTGACGCAGAGCTTGGTTTTGAATTGTTGGAGTCAGTTTAACTCTGCACAATTGGCAGAATGGATTTAGCTGCAAGTTACACATCTGTCGTAATTTGTTCCAAACTGTATGAATCCTTATTTAATCATACATATATAAATTATTCTAAGCAAAGCTTTTGCATTTTTTATATTAATCCTTAATTTATACAGCTGTTAACAACTCATCAACTAATAAAATATTTGTAACTATTTTCTTTCACAAGCCTTTTCAAGACTTTAGGCACTTCTATAGATCTTTGTGGCCTGGTTTTAATTCCAGGTTGTTTTTGGATGAGTCAGTAGCTACGTGAGTTAGAATCCACAAATGCTGCAGAAATGAGCTGAGGATATTTTAACTCATGGGACACATTCAAATCCTGTACCTCTCCATTGCAAAGACCCCATCAAATTGTCTACCTCTTCATTATTTGCCTCAGCTTAACACCCACGAAAACCATCATCCATGTCTTTGTCGTCTCTCGATTCAACTATTCCAGTACTTGTCTCACTGCCCTTGCATCCATCATCTCCCATAAACACATTTAAAATTCTGCCACCTAAGCCTCAATCATCTATCACTCCCATCCAGTATTAAATGTGGAAGTCATTGTTGCTGTTATGGTGAAAGTGTCAGCTGATATCCCTTTTGTATTGAAAGGTTATAGCTTCAGCGCCACTTCAAAATTGAGGACAAAACCTATCTGGGAAAATGAAAAAGGACAGTTTACTTAGATAACACTGTACTCTAGGCCCCACCCCCTAGTCAATGGGAGATTGATGAGCAAATAGAAAGGGTATCACAGATAGCTGCAAGAATAATAGGTTGTAATACTAGGGGATTTTAACTTTCCTAACATCGACTGAGATTGCCATAGTGTTAAGGGCTTGGATGGAGAGAAATTTGTTAAGTATGTTCAGGAAGAATTGCTCATATAGTATGTACGCAGCCCTACTACAGAAGATGCAAAACCTGACCTCCTCTGGGGAAAAAAGGCAGGGCAAGTGATGGAAGTGTTAGTAGGGGAGCACTTTGGAACCAGTAACCATAATTCCATGAGATTTAAAACAGTTATGGAAAAGGATTGATCTACTCCACAAGTTAAAGTTCTAAATTGCAGCAAGGCCAATTTTGATGGTCTTGGACAGGAACTTTCAAAAGTTGTTTGGGGGAGGCTGTTTGCAGGCAAAGGGACATCTGGTAAGTGGGAGGTTTTCAAAAGTGAGTTAATGAGGGTTCAGGGCCAACATGTTCCTGCTAAAATGAAGGGTAAGTCTGGCAGGAGTAGGGAACCCTGGTTGAATAGAGTTATTTAGGCCTTGATCTTGAAACAGAATGGAACACACAACATATATAGAAAGCTGGGATCAAGTGACTTCCTTGAGGAGGATAGATGATGTTGGAATACACTTAAGAGAGAAATCAGGAGGGCTAAAAGGGGACATGAGATAGCTTTGGCAGATAGGTTAAAGGAAAATCCAAAGAGATTCTACAAGTATATGAAGGGCGAGGAGAGGATAAGGATGAGGCCTCTTAAAGATCAACAAGGTCATCGGAGACACAAGAGATGGGTGAGATCCTAAATTAATATTTCTCATCAATATTTACCATCAAGAAAGGTATGGATGCGAGGGAACTTGGGGAAATAAATAGTGATGTCTTGAGGAGTGTCCACATAATGGAAGAGGAGTGCTAGAAATTTGAAAATGCATTAAAGTAGATAAATCCCTGGGACCTGATGAAGTGTATTCCAGGATTTTGTGGGAGGCTAGGGACTGTGGCACCCCTAATGGAGAGATTTGTAACATTAACAGCCAGGGTAAAGTGTCCAAAGATCGAAGGGTGCTAATGTTGTGCCGTTATTTAAGAAAGGCTGCAGAGAATGTGTGAGAATTACAGACCAATGAGCCTAATGTCCGTAATGGGTAGGATGTTAGAGGGGATTCTGAGAGACAGGATTTACAAGCATTTGGAGAGGTAAGGATTTATTTGGGATAGTCAGCTTTGTGCATGGGAAATCATGTCTCACAAATTTGATTGAGTTGTTTGAAGGAGTGACCAAGAAAGTAGATGAGGGCAGTGTGGTAGACATTGTCCACATGGAGTCGAGAGTCGAGTGCTGGAAAAGCACAACGGGTCAGGCAGCATCCGAGGAACAAGATAATCAACATTTCGGGCATACACCTTTCATCAGGACTCTTGCCCGAAATGTCGATTCTCCTGCTCCTTGGATGCTGCCTGACCTGCTGTGCTTTTTCAGCACCACACTCTCAACTCTCATCCCCAGCATCTGCAATCCTCACATTCCCCATTGTCTAGATGGACTTTAGCAAGGTTTTTGACAAGGTACTGCGTGGTACATTGTTACATATGGTTAAATCTCACGGGCCGAGAGCATAGCGTTGGAAATGCACAACTGGTCAAGCATCATCCGTGGAGCAGGAAAATTGACGTTTCGGGCATAAGCCCTTCATCAGGAATGAGGCTTGTGGGTCAAGGGAGCTGAGAGATAAATGGGAGTTGGGTGGGGCTGGGGGAAGGTAGCTGGGAATGTGATAGGTAGACCAAAGTGGAGTGAAAGTGATAGATCAGTGAGGAGGGTGGAGCAGATAAGTGGGAAGGAAGATGAACAGGTAGAACAGGCTAAGGGGGCAGTGCCAAGTTGGAAAGTTGGAACTGGGAAAAGGTGAAGGGAGGGGAAATGAGGAAATTGGTGAAATCCACATTGATTCTGTGTGATTGGGGGGTCTCAAGGTGGAATATGAGATGTACTTCCTCCAGGTGTTGGGTGGTTAGGCGATGAAGGAGGCCCAGGACCTGCATGTCCTTGGTGGAGTGGGAGGAAGAGTTAAAGTGTTCAGCCACAGGGCAATAGGGTTGGTTAGTGCAGATATCCCAGAGATGTTCTCTGAAATGATTTGCAAGTTGGCGTCCTGTCTCCCCGATGTAGAAGAGACCACATTGTGTGCAACGGATACAGTAGGTGACGTGTGTGGAAGTACAGGTAGATCTCTATCAGATATGGAAGGATCCTTTTTGACCTTGGACGGAGGTGAGGGGGGGAGGTGTGGGTGCAGGGTTTGTACTTCCTATGATGGCCAGGGACAGTGCTTGGAGTGGAGGGTGGGTTGGTAGGGGGCGTGGACCTTACAAGGGAGTTGTGGAGGGTATTGTCTCTCCAAAATGCAGATAGGGGTGGAGATGGAAATATATCTCTGGTGGTGGGGTCTGTTTGTAGGTGGTGTAAGTGGTGGAGGATTATACGAGTTGTCCAGAGGTTGGTGGAGTGGAAGGTGAGGACCAGGGGTTTCTGTCATTATCAATGATGCCCTCTAGCGCATCTCATCCACTTCCCGCACCTCTACCTTGAATCCCACCCCTCCAATTGCCACAACAGCAGAACCCCCCTGGTCCTCGCCCGTCCTCACCCCACCCCCCGATCTCCTCTCACCCTCCCCCCCCACCCACCCCCACCACAAACCTTTGGATGCATTGCATCATCCTCTGCCATTTCTGCCACCTACAAACAAACTCCACCATCAGAGATGTATTTCCCTCTCCACCCTACCTGCGTTTCAGGGAGACCATAACCTCTGCAACTCACTTGTCAGGTCCACACCCCCCACCAATCCACCCTCCACTCCTGACACCATCCCCTGCCACTACAGCAAGTGCAAAATCTGTGCCCATACCTACACCCTCACCTCCATCCAAGGCCCCAAAGGATCTTTCCACATTTGACAGAAATTTATCCTGTACTTCCACACACATAATCTGCTGTATCTGCTGCACACGATGTGGTCTCCTCTACATTTGGCAGACAGGGTACCAATTTGTGGATCACTTCAGTGAACATCTCTGGGACACATGCACTAACCAACCCCACTGCCCTTTGGCTGAACACTTTAATTCCCCCTCCAACTCCGCTAAGAACATGCAGGTCCTGAGCCTCCTCCATTGCCAAACCGTAACCACCCAATGCCTGGAGGAAGAACGCTTCATTTTCTGCCTTGGGACCCTCCAACCACAGGGGATTAATGTGGATTTCACCAGTTTCCTCATTTCCCCTCCCACCACCTTACCCCAGTCCCAACCTTCCAACTCAGCAATGTCTCTTGACCTGTCCATCTTCCTTCCCATTTATTTGCTCCATCTTCCTCACCAACCTATCACTTTCCCCCCCCACCTTCATCTACTTATTACATTCCCAGCTACCATCCCCGAGCCCACCTCACTCCCATTTATCTCTCAACCCTCTGGGCCAACCAGCCTCAGTCCTGATGAAGGGCTTATGCCCAAAATGTTGATTCTCCTGCTCCTCGGATGCTCTTTGACTGGCTGTGCTTTTCCTGCGCCACACTCTTCGACTCTGATCTATAGGATTTACAATCCTCACTTTCTCTTAACTCTCATGGGACCCAGGGAGAGCTTGCCAATTGAATAAAAAATTGGTTTGATGGTAGAAGACAGAGAATGGTGGTAGATGGTTGCTTTTCAGTCTGGAGGCCTGTGACCAGTGGTGTGCCACAGGAATCGGTGCTGGATCCACTGTTATTCATCGCTTAAACAAATGATTTGGGTGAGAATTTTGGAGGTACATTTTGTAAGTTTGCAGACGATACCAAGATTTGTGGTGTAATGGGCAATGAAGAAGGTTATCTGGGAATGCAGTGAGATCTTGAACAACTGAGCCAGTGGGCTGAGGAATGGCAGATGGAGTTTAATTTGGAAAAATGCAAAGTGTTGCACTTTGGTAAGGCAAACCAGGGCAGGACTTACATAGTCAATGATAGGCCCCTGGGGAGTGTTATAGAATAAAGAGATCTAGAGGGACAGGTACAGAGCTCTTTGAAAATGGCGTCACAAGTAGACAGAGAGGTCAAGAAAGCTTTTGGCATGCTAGCTTTCCTTGGTCAGAGCTCTGAGTATAGGAATTGTTTTGTTGCAGCTGTACAAGATGTTGGTGAGGCCACATTTGGAGGACTGAGTGCAGGTTTGGGCGCCCTACTGTAGACAGGATATCATTGAACCAGAAAGATTCAATGCTACCTGAACTGGAAGTTTTGAGTTGTAAGGAAAGGTTGGATAGGCTGGAACTCTTTTTCCCTGAGTGTTGGAGACTGAGGGGTGATATTATAGAGATATATAAAATGATGAGAGGCATCGATAAGATGGATAGCGGACAGCTTTTTCCCATGGTAGGGAAGTCTAAAAGTAGAGGACAGAGGTTTAAGGTGACAGGGAGAGAAACAAATCAGTTTAGAGGGTCAACCTTTACACGCAGAGGGTGGTGAGTGTCAGGAACAGGCTGCCGGGGTAGTGGTGAAAGTGAGCACAATTTTGTTATTTAAGAAACATTTACACAGGTCCATGGATGGGTTGTGTATGGAGGGATATGGACCAAACATAGGCAAATGGGACTAGTTTAAATTGTGAAAATTGGACAGCATGGGCAATTTGGGCTGAAGGGCCTGTTTTGATGCTGTCGACCTCTATGACACTATTACTCTATGAATGCATAGTCAAAGATGTAATGGTGAAAATAACCATGTGCTAATCATCATATATTGCTCTTAAAGAGTAAATCAAACAGCATCTTTTCCTGCGCAGTCAAAATGGAAAAGAAGAAGTTGCTATCTGAGTTGCCCTGCTTCTCGAGAAGTTGCATAACATATCACATCTTAAGCAAAAGCTTTAAACACATGAAATAGTACCTATTGTTGTGCAGTAATTTGTTATTTATTGAAGTGAAAGTGGGATTTTACTGGTGTGATAAGTCTTAACTATTGCCAAAGAATATAAATATGTTTTATATGTGTGGAGAGAATTCCTTCAGATTTTAATTATAGCTGGAGAACATAACAAATGTGAACAAAGTAATTGTTAATAACTTTTTCACCATTTATTTTATCTCTTTTTCTAAATACCCATATTTCTCTCCCTGTGTTTTACTTTAAGTGTACAATTTGGCATTGAATAACTTAGAGACGTGCCTCAGGGCTGAACGGGACTGGCAGCTTAATGTTCCAGGATACAAATGCTACAGGAAGGATAGAAAGGGGGCATTTTTGATAAGGGATAACATTATGGCTATACTTAGGGGGGATAATCATGAGAATATGTCCACAGAAGTTACTTGGGTGGAACTGAGAAATAAGAAATGGATAATCACCTTATTGGGATTGTGCTATAGACCCCCTAATACTCAGAGGGAAATTGAGAAATAAACCTGTAAGGAGTTCTCAGTTGTCTGTAAGAACAATAGGTTGGTAATAGTAGGAGATTTTAACTTTCCAAACATAGACGGGGACTGCCATAGTGTTAAGGGTTTAGATGGAGAGGAATTTGCTCAATGTGTACAAGAAAGTTTTCTGATTCAGTATGTGGATGTACCTACTAGAGAAGGTGCAAAACTTGACCTACTGTTGGGAAATAAGGCAGGGCAGGTGACTGAGGTGTCAGTGGGGGAGCACTTTGGGGCCAGTGACTATAACTCTATTAGTTTTAAAATAACGATGGAAAAGGATTGACAGGATCTAAAAGTTAAAGTTCTAAATTGGCAGAAGGCCAATTTTGACAGTATTAGGCAAGAACTTTCAAAAGTTGATTGGGGGCAGATGTTTGCAGGTAAAGGATGCCTTCAACAATGAGATAACAGAGTCCAGAGACAGTATGCTCCTATTAGGGTAAAAGACAAGGGTGGTAGGTGTAGGGAATGCTTGATGACTAGAGAAATTGAGGTTTTGGTCAAGAAAAAGAAGGAAGCGTATGTCAGGTATAGACAGCAGAAATTGAGAGAATCCTTAGAAGTGTATAAAGGTAGGAGGAGTTTACTTTAGAGGGAAATTAGGAGGGCAAAAAAAGGGACATGAGATAGGTTTGGCAAATAGGATTAAGGAGAATCCAAAAGGATTTTATAAATGCATTAAGGAAAAGGGGCAACAAGGGAGAGAATAGGGCCCCTCAAAGATCAGCAAGAGAAGCCACAGAGGTGGGGGAGATACTAAATGAGTATTTTGCATCAGTGTTTACTGTTGAGAACGACACAAAAGACACAGAATGTGGGGAAAAGATGTTGAAAAATGTACATAATACAGAGGAAGTGGTGCTGGATGTCTTGAAACACATATATGTGGAATATTCCCTGGGACCTGATCAGGTGTACCCTAGAACTCTGTGACAAGCAAGGGAAGTGGTTGCTGAGCTCCTGGCTGAGATATTTATATCAGAAGACTGGAGGTTGACTAACGTGATGCCACTATTTAAGAAATATGTTAAGGACAAGCCAGGGAACTGTAGACCAGTGATCCTGACATCAGTGGTGGGCACATTATTAGAAGGAATCCTCAGGGACAGAATTTACATTTGGACAGGCAAGGACTGATTAAGGATAGTCAACATGGCTTTGTGGAGGTTTTTGAAGAAGTAATAAAGAGGATTGATGAGGGCAGAGTAATGGACATAACTTATATGGACGTCAATAAGGCATTCGACAATGTTCCTCATGGTAGACTGGTAAGCAAGGTTAGATCACATGGAATAAAGACAGAACTAGCCATGTGGATATAGAACTGGCTTGAGGTAGAAACAGAGGGTGGTGGTGGAGGGTTGCTTTTCAGACTGGAGGCCTGTGACCAGTGGAGTTCCACAAGGATTGCTGCTGGATCCTCTGCTTTTCCTCACTCACATAAATGATTTGGATGTGAACATGAGAGGTTTGTTTAATAAGTTTGCAGATGACCCAAAAATTGGAGATGTAGTGGACAGCGAAAAAGGCTATCTGAGAGTACAATGGGATCTTGATCAGATGGGCCAATGGGCCGAGAAGCGGCAGATGAAGTTTAATTTAGATAAATTTGAGGTACTGCATTTTGGAAAGGCAAAACAGTGCAGAACTTATACACTTTATGGTAAGGTCCTGGGGAGTGTTGGAGAGCAAAAAGACCTTGGAGTGCAGGTTCATAGCTCCTTGAAAGTGGAGTCTCAGGTAAATAAGATAGCGAAGAAGGTGTTTGGTATGCTTTCTTTTATTGGTCAGAGTATTGAATACAGGAGGTGGGAGGTCATTGGTTCGGCCACTTTTGGAATATTGTGTCCAATATTGGTCTCCCTCCAATAGGAAGGATGTTGTGAAACTTGAAATGGCTTAGAAAAGATTTTTAAGGATATTGCCAGGGTTGGATGGTATGAGCCAAAGGGAGATGCTGAATAGGCTGGGACAGTTTTCTCTGGAGCGTCAAAGGCTGAGGGGGTCACCTTATAGAGGTGTTTAAAATCGTGGGCATGGATAGGGTAAATAGTCAAGGTCTTTTCCACGAGGTTTGGGGGGTGGGGGGGAGGGGGTAGTGGAAAACGAGAACTACAGGGCATAGGTTTAGGGTGAGAGGGGAAAGACCTTAAAGGGACGTAAGGGACAACATTTTCACACAGAGGGTGGTATGTGTTTGGATTGAGCTGCCAGAGGAAGTCATGGAGGTTGGTATGATTACAACATTTAAAAGGCATCTGGATGGGTATACGAATAAGAAGGGTTTAGAGATATATGAGCTGGGTGCTGGCAACTGGGATTAGATTAATTTAGGATGTCTGGCCAGCGTGGACGAGTTGCACTATTTCCGTGCTATACATCTCTATGACTCTGTAACTCTATGAACACTTCCCAGTTCAAATACTGTGTTGCTAATTAATAATTCATTAATATAATTGGTTGAGGAAACACTGTCCAATTACTCATCAACATGCAATTAATTTCAAAATGTGAGAATACTAAATGTCCAGCAGCAATCATTCATTGTTGATTGCAAAATCAGGGTCCACATGAACTTCAGCAAGCAAAGGTTCACATTTTGCAAGTGTTAATCATTGCTGCATCGTTCAATTAAACTTGAGCAATTAGACTTTTGAACAAACAAATATTATGGCCCATTTTATTTTGATTATTTTCAGAGCAATATTTCAGTATAACTCGCCCTCTTGAAATTTTATTCAAACCTCTTGCAATCAACTGCATGCAAATTATTCTTAACAAATGCTATGATTTTGTTTTGCTCTGCCTAATCCTTTGCTCCCATATCCCTATTTAAAAGCAGTGACCAGGGCTTCCCAGTTTATTCTCCAGAATTTGGATTCTTTAAGAAATTGTGAGTAATGATTACTTTAGTGCTGCAAGTTACAAATGTTTAATACTTCAATTGCTGCAATTTTTGCACCACTTTTGGAGCAATACTCACTGCTTACTGATGCTGCAACTTTGTGTTGCACAAACAGGAATTTAAGATCATGAGTATGCAGTTCAGCATATTAGGCCTGCTTTGTCATTCAATCACACCATGGCTAATCATTTACTTCAATTCCATTTTCTTGCATTATCTCTATATCCTTTGGTGTCATTAGTTTCCAGAAATCTATCAATTTCTGTTTTAACCTTACTGAGCTTCCACAGCCACTGGGGAAGGAGAATTTCAAAGATTCGACATCCTCTGAGTGAAGAACTCACTTTAATGGCCTAAACAGTCTTTAATGGCCTAGCCCTTAACCTAAGATTATGTTGCCTGGTTTTGGATGCACCAGCCAGGGGAAACATCTTATTTATATTCACCCTGTCACATCCTGCAAGAATTTTGTAAGTTTCAATGAGATTTCCCCTCATTGTATGAAACTCTAGAGAATACATATTCAGTCTCCTCAATCTCTCTTCACAAAAACAATCCCATTTATCCCAGGTATTAATCTGGTGAACCTCTGTTACACAAAATGTCAAGTGTATCACTCCTTAGTTAAGGCAATCAAACTGAAAATAATACTTTGGTGATGTCTCACTAAAGCTCTATACAACTGCACCAAGACATATTCATTCCCGTACTCAACTCCCTTTGTGATAAAAGTCATTGTTGTGTCAGACAGAACCTGATAGAGTTAAGTCACATAAAAAGATAAACTCTGTACATCAGGATATAAAAGACTGTTTTGTGGAAGAACTAAACCATTTCTGTGCACTTCTGAAGCATTCCACATATGTTCACCAGAGAGTATATGATGCTTCAGTGAGTGTTGTTAGTGCTAACAGCATATAGCTAAAGTAGTGATCTGTATTTAATCTTACATTATCTCACTAGAGACTATTATATATCCCAAATGCATTGTAACTAGCTACATATTATGTCATAAAACTAATGACTATTCATCAGGATTCATCCTACCTTCTATCAAAGAATACCTTCTCCACATGGCATCAGTAGCAGAGACTGATCACACATGAAGGATTGGTGATAATGAATATACCCAATGCACCCCAAATGGTTTCAGTGGAAACCAATGCAGACAAGATTCTGGCAATGGAGAGATAATCTGCCTGCTATATAAAAATGCCAACATTTCCATTTGCTACATCTACATTTAGTGATTCATGAACAAGCATACCAGGCCCTTTAGACACCCATACTTCCCAAACTCTCTTCATTGAAGGAATTGTCTTTCTATTTTTTTCCTCTATCAAAGTGAATACCTTCACACTTATTCACATTATATTCCACCTGCTATGTTCTAATTTATCCACTAAGCCTGTTCACATCCTCTTAACAATATACTTTTCTGCCCATTTTGGTGACATCAGCAAATCTGGAATTATTACAATTACAACTTTTTTTTAAAAATCACATATTTTTCTAACCATCCTGTCTAGAGATCAGTATCACCTCTGGAGCAGATGGGACTTGACCCTGGGCGCCTCTGGAGTATCAATCCACCACAAGAGCCCCTTTGGTTCCCATTGACACATCACTGATATAGATTGAAATATTTATGGATCTAGCACTGATCCTTGTGGTTCACATCTGCCAATGGCCTGCCTTCTTGAGAATGATTCTTTTACTTCTATTTAGACTACAGTCTAATGATCTATTCATCAATTATGAATCCATTCTTCTATATTTCTCCAAATTGCATGCATTCTAATTTTATTTAGTAACTTCCTAGGTGAATGTTATCAAAAACCTTCTAAAATTTTCAATAGACCATGTTTACTGGTTTTATTTTATTAATGCTACAAGTAATACAGTCCTATCTGTTTTAATCGACCTTGCACAGGTTGAAATGCAATTTATTTCAACCACAAAATAAAGTTCCACTCCTTTCTTCTATTTGCCTATTTTATTTTACATTCACAGTGTCAGCAGTTGCTCCAACTTCCCTATATCCAGTCACCTGTATAATTTTAAATTTCAAAGTAAATGTTACTTCTTTCGTCAAGAAAGGGTGCAACGATAAAGTTACTACAGCAGGTTTATCAGCTCAACCCTAGTGATGAGATTGCTT
Source organism: Chiloscyllium plagiosum (assembly GCF_004010195.1). Classification (NCBI taxonomy): domain Eukaryota; kingdom Metazoa; phylum Chordata; class Chondrichthyes; order Orectolobiformes; family Hemiscylliidae; genus Chiloscyllium; species Chiloscyllium plagiosum. Next base: position 58,882,106 of record NC_057721.1, on the reverse strand, counting down.
TTAGAAGTGATAATTTGAGACCAAATTGACAATCACTTAGGCTGAATGTGGATTAATTAAGGAAAGGCAGCATGGATTTGTAGAACAAATTGCGTTTATCTAATTTGATTGGATTTTTCAATGAAATAATAAGGACAAGGAATAAAAAATACAGCCGCAACATTGATAGAAATAGTCTGCATAACAGGAAAGATGCTGGAGGTGAATAGTTGCTTGCCACTGGAGGAAGGCATACAGCAGAATTCCTCAAAGGTCATTGTTGTGGTTCTGTTCGCCGAGCTGGGAATTTGTATTGCAGATGTTTCCTCCCCTGTCTAGGTGACATTCTCAGTGCTTGGGAGCCCCCTGTGAAGCGCTTCTGTGATCTTTCCTCTGGTATTTGTAGTGGTTTGAATCTGCCGCTTCTGGTTGTCAGTTCCAGCTGTCCGTTGCAGTGGTCGGTATATTGGGTCCAGGTCGATGTGCTTATTGATTGAATCTGTGGATGAGTGCCATGCCTCTAGGAATTCCCTGGCTGTTCTCTGTTTGGCTTGTCCTATAATAGTAGTCTCGTCCTAGTCAAATTCATGTTGCTTGTCATTTGCGTGTGTGGCTACTAAGGATAGCTGGTCGTGTCATTT
>NC_057721.1:58863146-58880644 GCF_004010195.1 Chiloscyllium plagiosum | reverse complement strand
CTTGGTTTCCTCCCACAATCCAAAGATGTCCAGGTTAGGTGAATTGGCCATGCTAAATTACCCATAGTGTTCAGGGATGTGTTAGTTAGGGGTAAATGTAGAGTAATAAGGTTGGGGAATGGATTTGGATGGTATAACTTTCAAAGGGTCAGTGTGGACTTGTTGGGCTAAAGGGCCTATTTCCACACTGTAAGGATTCTAAGTCTATGCAACTTCATTTAACTTTTTAGAGCCGTAACCAGGTTCCTATATAAGGACAATGTACTAGACATAGTCCACTGGGACATCTGTCTCATATGGGAGATTCATAGAGAAGACCCTATGAGATGCAAGGAAGTTTAACTACTTAGATCCAAAATTGGCTGAGTGGCAAGAAGTAGAGGTGATGGTGTTTTTGTGATGGGAAACCTGTATAGTGGGGTTCCAAAGTGTTCAATGTTGGGTATATAAAATGATTTAATGTAGGAGAGTTGATCAGTAACTTCATGGAAGGTATGAAAATTGGGGGGACTGGTAAACACAGAGGAGGGTAGCCTTGAGATTGCAGGATATAGACAGGCTGGTCAGATGGGTGGATCCGTGGCAAATGGAATTCACTCCACATAACTGTGAGGTGATGCACTTGGACTGGACAAAGAAGATAAGGGAATACCTGATAAATGGAAGGACCCTGGTGAGAATCGAAGATCAGAAGAACCTTGGTGTGTATGATGACTAGTCTCTTAAGGTAATGGGATAGGTAGATAAAGTGGTTAACGCAGATGGGATATTTGCTGTTATTAGGCAAAGCATAGAGTTAAGGAGCAGTGAGGTTATGCTGGAACTGTATAAAAAGTTGGTTAGGCCACATCTGGAGTATGGTATGCAGTTCTGAAATCCACATAACAGAAGAATGTCAGTCAATCTTATGTTGGTGGTGGGCAAATTATTGGAGAGGATCCTGAGAGACAGGATTTATGATTATTTGGAAAAGCATAGTTTGATTAGAGTTAGTCAGCATGGCTTTGGGAGGGGCAGGTCATACCTCATAAGGCTTATTGAATTCTTTGAGGATGTGAGAAAACACATTGATGAAGATAGTGCAGTGGCTGTGGTGTACTTGGATTTTAGCAAGGTGTTTGATAAGGTTCCCTGTGGTGGGGTCATTCAGAAAGTAAGGAGGCATGGGATTCAGAGAAATCTGGCTGTCTGGTACAGAATTGGCTGATCCGTAGAAGACAGAGGATGGTGGTAGATGGAAAGTATTCAGATTGGAGCTCGGTGACCAGTGGTGTTCCACAAGGATCTATTCTGGGATCTCTGCTCTTTGTAATTTTTAAAAATGACTTGGATGTGGAAGTGAAAGGGTGGGTTAGTAAGTTTGCCGATGACATGAAGTTTGGTGAAGTTGTGGATAATATGGAGGGGTGTTGAAGGTTGCGACAAGACATTGACAGGATGCAGAGCTGGACTGAGAAGTGGCAGATGGAGTTCAACCTAGAAAAAATGTGAAGTGATTCACTTTGGAAGGTTGAATTTGAATGCAGATAACAGGGTTAAAGACCGGATTCTTGGCAGTGTGGAGGAAAAGAGGGATCTTGAGGTCCACGTCCATAGATCCCTCAAAGTTGACACCCAAGTTGATAGGGTTGCTAAGAAGGCATATGGTGTGTTGGCTTTCATTACCAGGGGATTTAATTTAAGAGCCACACGGTTATGCTGCAAAGCCCTGGTTAGACCACATTTGGAATATTGTGTTCAGTTCTGATCACCCCATTGTAGGAAGGATGTGGGAGCTTGAGAGAGAGTGTAGAGGAGATTTACCAGGAAGCTGGTCTGGAGGGTGTGTCTTATAAAGAAAGGTTGAGGAGCTAGGGCTTTTTTCATTGGAGCAAAGAAGGATGAAAGGTAACTTGTTAGAAGTGTACAGGATGATATGAGGCATAAATAGTGTGGGTAGCCAGAGATTTTTTTCCCAGGGCGAAAGTAGCTATCACGAGGAGGCATGATTTTAAAGCAATTGGAGGAAGGTTTAGGGAAGATGTCAGACATAGGTTCATTCCACAGAGAGTGGTGGGTGCATGGAATGCACTACCAGCAATGGTAGTAGAGTAAAATACATTCGGACATTTAAGCGACTCTTGGATAGGCAAATGGACGATAGTAAAATGAAAGGTGTGTAGGTTAGTTTGATCTTAGAGTAGACTCAAAGGTCGGCACAACATCAAGGCTGAAGGGCCTGTACTGTGCTGTACTTTGCTATGTTCTATGTTCTAATGTAAAAGCAAGAGAACTGTGGATGCTGGCAATCTGAAACAAAAACAGAAATTGCTGGAAAATCTCAGCACATCAGGCAGCATCTGTGGAGATAGGTCACAGCTAATGTTTCAGATCCAGTCGCCCTTCTTCAGAACAAGCTAGCAAAAAGATGGTTTTTATACAGAAGATGGGATGGAGGGGAGTTGGGTGAGATAGAGCCCAAAGAGAGGGAAAAACAATTGAATAGACATGAGAGTGGTTAAAAGTCAGTGGTCTGGGAGAATGAACAGCTGGTAATGGGGGCATTGGGTAGCAGCCTGTGTAATGATAGAGTCTCATGTGTGAAGGTGGGGAAAAGCAGGGGAAGCCTGCTCAAGCCCTAAAATTATTGAACTCTAAAGTCCAGAAGGCTGCGGGTTTCCCAAGTGGAAAGTACATCAGGCTTTTATTTAAAAATCTAATGAACATAAATGCTGATCTGCATCTTCTTGTTAAATAACAACGTGAGTGAAATAAGCTGTTATTAATTTAAAAATCGGCCAGCAACTTCAAGGGATTAGAGATAAGTGAGAGTTGTGAACACTCCAGAACTTGCTGAACAATTTCCTTCACTGCACCATTTACTTCGCACAAATTATATCTCACCTTACCCCACCTATTATTTTAATAACTTGCTGAATTTGCACAGCAATTGCCCATTCAATTTGTCACAGAAAGATAATTCTTGACATTATCCATGCAAATGTATTTAAACACTATGATCATTGTTAATGTGCCATTTAACCTCTCCAGTTCAATAAATTAACAACTCAAACTGTGGATTCTCATCCCTTCTGATGTTGTTTAAAGATTATATGAGTCTCAAATTTTAAACCTACTTAGTTTTTGCTTACTGTTCCTTTCTTCTCTTTAGGTTCATCCAATCTTCCTTTCCCTGCCTTTCTTTCTCATGCGATACTTTTAATCTATTTCTCAGACATTCCTTTTTCTTTCCTCAATTCATAATTCTTGTTGGTTTAGGTGATCTCCTAGATGCCTCCAATGCCTTTGCTGTCACTATCAGATCACGATAACAGTGAGTCACAGAGCAAGAACTTTCAAGCTGAAGGGTACTAAAACATGTCGAATTAACAGGGCATGCTCCAGCAAGATATGACTTTGGATTTTAATATTCTTAAACAATGTATGTATATACTTCTGAAATATGCTAATCATTGGTAATGTAATGGTCATTGCATTTACCTTTCAGAAGCAATAATTTTGATAGGTGTGTAAAAATGTTCCAATAGTGTTGGGCAAATTTATTAAATGAAATAAATGGAGATGAATCACATAACTCAAAACTACTCAAAGTTATTAAGCTTATATTCCAATTTGACAACCTCTCAAAATTGCCAGCACCTTATAAAAAAGTGCTCTTTATCTACTATTAAAAATAGCAGATTAAAGATTATTTTATTAAAGGTTTTAAAAGGACACCTTGAATTAGACTATCATTGTTCCACCCACATGACTATAAATACGGTCATCCTTAAAATTGTCGGGTTTTTTAATCATTTTAGCAATTCATTAAAATCCACCTCCACTACATCCTCAACCCTTAACACTGAGATCATCATTTCCCAATTAAGCTCCTGCATCTGCCAAGTTCTGATAAATTAATGCTGTATTTTTTCCTCACCATCCTCTCTAGTCAATGTATAATATTTATCAGTGCCAGGATTTCCCACTACCATGGATTAGCTTACTGTGAATTTTTAAAAATAATACATGTAAGACAATGAATTCATCATCATGCTAAAGTCATGCCAAAAAAAAACCACAGTTACTCCGATATACAAAAACAAAACACACACCCAATTATAGAGAATATTCTCATTAAAATATAAAGCTGTACATGCACAGCTTAGAAACAAAGGTTAATTTAATACAAAACAAAAAAATACTGCAAATGTTGTACATGTAACATAAGAAGAAAAAATACTGGAAAAACTCAGGAGGTCAGATAGCATCTGTGGGAAGAGACACATTTAATGTTTCAGATCATTAACCTTTTATCAGGTCATCTGTAAATGAGATACATTTGCTCATAAAATCTATCTTGATTCTTGTGAATTATTATTAAATTAATGTGATTTGTTAAATTGTAAGACAGCAGAAAAGGGGTAAAGGTCAAATGTATTAGCTGTCAAAACGTTAAAGAAAGCTTCCATTTTCAGACCATTAGTGACTTATAAGCATCTAGTTGGCTATTAAAATGGATCTCAATGTTTTCTTAAAATAGCTAACATTTTCTTCCTGGTTCTGCTGGTAAGATCTTGTTAGAATTTGGGGTACAAAGGAGCAGAATGTGTCTTGAAGATATGCTCCACTCTGTTCCCATCTTCTTTTGCTTCATTCTAAATCCAGTTTCTGTATCCCATGTCCAGCCATGCACAATGTAATATTCAGAAGATGCAAGCCAGGGAATACAACTTCCAGCATATTTCTAACAGTACGAGCTGAGAATAAATCAAGTTGAAGACATAGCTTTGACATTCAGCATTACTGGGGAGGCAGAGGAGGGAGCTTTTGTTTTCTCCTTAGTTTAATTTACGAAGAGTAAATTAAGAGGAAATTGATGAGATTGGCTGCAATGCTGGTCTTGCCTCCTGTCTGATTTTACTGAAAACAACAGTATGTAATATTGAGTAGATAGGAAATGTAAGTTACACATAACTGCATGAGTCTCCAGTCTGCTGACTTTCACTACAATTTCCCAAGTCACTTTAGCAGTGTTCAGCAATCCTAATTCAGTATGTTCCAGTTAGTAAAATTAAATAATATATTGCAACTTACTTTTACACATTCCCTTAGATTTTTCTACAGTCTTCTCTTATTAATTTTATTTCCCCAAATGTTTCTCATCCACAATGCCTCACAACAGGAATGATATTTTGATGCTTGCTTGGAAACATTCAATCATCTACATGATGATCACCAAAACCCAAGGGTCCACCAACTCCTACATTATTAATCATTTCTCAGACATGGCCAAATGCTCAGTCTAATATTGATGCTGCTGCATCACTGCTTCCCACATGAAGAACAAATTGCTTATTATCTCCATAAAATTGCTGTTCTTTCACCCTTTTATTTCAATTGTTTATGATCTGTCCACTTTAACTCTAGGATATTGAAATCATCTATGATTATCACATTGTGATTCCCTGCAGGCTCTCTCACTTGTTGGAACAGCTGACATCTACCTCTTCACTCACTGTTAGATGTGGTTTGGAGCTGTCAATAAGTATTCTGTTGTCCTGATATTATTACTAATTTCTACCCAAATTGTTTCTGTCACTTCTTCTGCTATTACTTTTAACTTTTTGCACACTACTATTGACATTGCAAACCTCTTCAAACAAGAAATTCATCAACTACTAATACAGTGTGCCATTGATGTTTCTAACATAGATGCAGTTCATATGAATAACTGTTTCTTATTGTCTATTTAAAAAAACACTAAATATCCCTGTAAACGATTTTGTACATGACACATTTATACGGCTTTGACGCACTTATTTCTGTGTATTAATTTTATTTCTATCCTCAAAGAATTCAAAAAGCTTTCAGACTCAGTTTTGTACAACAAGCTGGCAGTTAGTGGTGTTGATGGTAGCCACGATGTGGAGGAGCCAGTGTTCCAAATAAACTTTTTCGACTATAACCTGGTGTAGTGTGATTTTTAACTTTGTACAACAAGTGGTAGTTTAATGTCATACATCGTGATTCCTTTTAAACCCTTCTTCAATTCAAGATTAATTTTAAAAATGTAAGCACTTTCTCACAGCTGTTCTTTTCTCTTTTGTGAGATGTCCAAGAACTAATAATTTTCATAATTCAAATTCAATTCAAAATATTCTATTTCATGCAAACACTGTCTGATCTCTTAACATTGCGATTTCAATATTTGTTGCTAAAAGCTGCCATTTCCACCACCTCCAGAGGGATGCCATTACATTCCCCTTCCCTCCCTTGTCGAACTTCCACAGTGACTGTTCCTTCCAGGAAAATCTGGCCAATTTGTCTGCCCAATTCTCTCTCTCTCTCTCTCTGTGTTCTCTCTCACTACCTATTTGCTTGCTCCTTTTCTCCACCCGTTGCCTTCAGCAGATACACCACCTTTTCTAAGCTACTATCTGTTCTGAAGAAGGGTCACTGGATCCAAAATGTTACCTCCGTTTTCCCCCTACAGATGCTGCCAGAATTACTGAGATTCTTCAGCAATTTCTACTTTTGTTTCAGATCTCCAGCATTCCGCAGGTTTGTTTTATTTTAGTACTTAAGAACTGATTTGTTTTATCAGCAGCCATTTACTCACATCAATCATTTCAGATTTGCAATCTTTTGTACCATTTTTGATAGATAAGAGAATCAAATGAGGTGCAGCCAGACCAGTGAAGCTGAGTCTATAATCAGATCATCCATGTTCTTTTTGAATGGTGGGGCTGGCTGCAGGGTACTCCAGCTCCTAAATCCTATTTTTCTATTTCCTCATTCAGCAACTTGAATGGATCTTGTTCACAATGATCCAGATGCAAGAGTTTTTCATTTTCTGTCAAATCAAGGAATGGTTTCCCTCAGTTTTCTGATAGTTTTTATTAAACATCAGGATACAAGGTGAAAATCCCTCTATTACAGTGTGTACACCAAATGAAGCGTGCAACATTTGCACAGACCCTCACCCTGTTTACATTCACCTTTGGGAAGAGTTTTCCCAGGTTTGAAGAAAGGGACGGCACGGTGGGTCAGTGGTTAGCACTGCTGCCTCACAGCGCCAGAAACCCAGGTTCAATTCCTGCCTCGGGCAACTATCTGTGTGGCATTTGCACATTCTCCCCATGTCTGTATGGGTTTCCTCCGGGTGCTCTGGTTTCCTCCCACAGTCCAAAGATGTGCAGGTAAGGTGAATTGATCATGCTAAATTGCCTGTAGTGTTAGGTGGGAGGGTAAATGTAGGGGAATGGGTCTGGGTGGGTTGCTCTTCGGAAGGTCAGTGTGGACTTGTTGGGCTGAAGGGCCTGTTTCCACACTAAGTAATCTAATCTTAAAAAAAAGCTCTGTTTCCCTGTCCACAGATGCTACAGACCTGCTGAATATTTCCAGTATTTTCTGTTTTTATTTGTGTTTCCTCAGTCACTGGTTAATTCCTCAAATGTTCGATCTCCATGAATGACAAAAATGGGAAGAATATTATCCCACACAGTATCTCTGCACTGGACAACAAATGACCGAGATAAATTCTAATATTGGAAATATTTGCAGCTCAGATTGCCAATGGAATGATGGCACTCCCAATGGAATGATGAAGCAAAGCAGAGGAAAAGCTAACACGTTTTGATAACAGTGAAACAACATCTGGCCAGCTCCAAACCAAACAGAGATAGAGGCAAACAAAAGGTTTTTGATAAATGCAAAAAAGTGACACACTGAAGTAAATGATAAAAGATTTAACTTTTTTGTAAGATAAAATCAGATACCTAGCTTATTTACTCTTTGACGACCCACTCAAAAAAAGAGACAGACAGTCTGTTATGAAACTGGATGGGCACTTCATCTCTGCTGTGTCTGTGGAAACCGTTGCCATAGAATTATTTTTAGTTTGCATGTGATGCACTTAGTTGACTTGTAGACAAATGCCTTCAGCCATAAATAGTCACTGATAAAACCACATTAAACCACAGTAATGAGCAAGAATGAATATATTTTAAGAATTTTATTAAAAAAGAGTGAAGCATAATGACATTGGCATTTAATTAACAGCCCGAGCCCTGGGAAGCAGTTTCGTTTGCTGACTGTTTAGCGAACAAGAAGTCTTGGAAACTGGAGTGTTCCTGATCAAAAATCAAAAAAAAGAACAAGCCTTGATAATAATAACTTCATTCAGAAGAAATGAGATGGGAAATTCTCATTTAATGTGCACTGCATTTTGGTATCCAATCACACTTTTTGAAGTTAAAAATCACACAACACCAGGTTATAGTCCAACAGGTTTAACTGGAAGCACACTAGCTTTCGGAGCGACGCTCCTTCATCAGGTGATGAACTATAACCTGGTGTTGTGTGATTTTTAACTTTGTACACCCCAGTCCAACACCGGCATCTCCGAATCATGACACTTTTTAAAAGCTTCCTAATTAATTTTCTATAAATTGCACACATGCAGTCACAAATTGTAGCTCTTTGGTAGGTCAACAATAGAGAACAGAAGGAGAACCCTGATTGAGGAGGGGAGGAACTGTGGGAGGAAAGGTTAGTGAGAAGTGGGGATGAGAAGAGGAGGTGAGACTGAGTGAGAGAAACTGGATAATTAAAAAGAGGAAGGGGAGAGAATGGAAGGTTAGCAATGAGGCAGGGAATAAATCATAGTGAAAGGCCTAAGAGTCAGATAAAATCCTGGAACAGGAACAGTGAATGGGTAGAAAAATGTGAGGTGGAGCAAGAGGATTATGGAAACAAGGAGAGGGGAAGTGGATCTGTGTATTTGATGGAAAGGTATGGAAGAGTGAGAATAGAAAGTTAAGTGTGATAAAATATTGAAGGTTAGGGGAAGAATAATGAAGATGTGGTATTGGCCATAGAGTGAAACAACCTTTCCACATAACCTTACTGGTTGGAAAGATTTAAGTAATGGAGTGCCACAAAGTTCAGTCCAAGGAGTTCCATTATGTACCATCTGTATTAATGACTTGAAGGAGTGACAGAGAGTAATGTATCCAAACTTGCTGAAGATACAGAAGTAGGTGGAAGGGAATGTGATGAGGATATAAGGAAGCTGCAAGGGGATGTAGAAAGGTTGAATGAGTGGGCATTAATTTAGCAAATAAGTTAAATGTAGGAAATGTGAGGTCATGCACTTTGGTAAGAGAATGGAGAGAGACTCAAAAAAAGTGCAGCACACAGTGATCTGGGTGTTCTTGAATATGAAACCAAAATGTGAGGATGCAGGTGCAGCAATTAATGAAGCCAAATGGAATGCTGGCCTTTATTGCTCAGGGTTGAAGTTTACCAACTGGGAAGCCTTGTTACAATTGTACAGGGTAATGGTGAGGCTGCCCCTTGAGTGCTGTGTACAGTGTTGGTCCCTGATTTTAAGAAAGGGTGTTCAGACACTGGAGGCACTTCAAAAGGGATTCACAAGGAAGGGATGAAGGAGTTGATTAATTAGGAACAGCTAAATAGGTTAAGCCTTTATTCATTAGTGTTTAGAAAGATAAGGATGATTTTTTCAAAACATATAAGAGTTCTTGACATGATAGATATTAACACGGTGTTTTCACTAGTGGGAGAAACTCAAACTAGGCGACATAGTTACAGAAAATGTTCATTCATTTAAAACTAAGATGTGGAGAGACGTAATTTCTCAGGGTATATGGAGAGTCTGGAATTGTCTATCCAAGAAACTTATGAAGTCTAGATCACTGACAGTAATAAAAGAGGAGATAGATAGACTTTTGAAATATTGAGGACTTGATGGCTATGAGCAGCTGGTTTGAAAGAGGAGTGAAGGCCTGGAGCAGATGAGACATGATATTGTAGAATGCAGGGGCAATCTTGAAGAGACAGATGTCCCACTCCTTGCTCCTATTTCTTATTTGCTCCATTGGGGCAACAATTGCAATTGTCCTTGGGCTGGAGGCTTTGACAGGTGAAGAAATATAGAGAAAAAGAGGGAGGAAGAGAAGGCCTCCCAACATGAGACCTCATGCTCCCTTCAGAGAGCACTTTCCATACACACACTTCAACCAGGGTTTTGCCATCCAACGCTGCTTCAAAGAAGTCAATATGGTCCAAGAGAGAGGACTTCATTGTTTTCTTGCTAAACAGAGAGAATAGGGTGGATTGAGCACTTGTCTTTGCCAAAACAGTAGGCTTTTCTATGGAATTGGGAACTATTGACTGCAAGGGGTACCATTCACTTAATGTGCAGTTAATGTGGAACCAGGTCCAGCACATCATGCTGCTGAATGCCTGTCATCCTTATCACAGTCATGATGCTTTCACCTTGAAGTCATCTTCGAGATGCTACATCAAGCCAGGAGGTGGTTGCTCAGCAATGAGGGTCAGCACATCAGGCAAATTATTTAGTTGCACAACCCTATAATGTGTGGACAGCGCTCATTACAATGAGAGCCATATTGCAATGAGGAATATCATTAATCAGATTATTAGGATGTTGAAACATTTCCATAGCCTCGGCCATTCCAGGGCATCTTTCCAGTATTCACTGGATTGAGTATTCCAGTTTCATGTTCCATATAGTGGTCTGCACATCCTCCACAAACTGGCAGCCATAAAAGCACAGCCTTTCCTGCCCTAGCTGCAGTGTCCATCTCACGTATGGATAAAGATGAAGAGGAAGAGCCACATGGTCCTACTCTGTTGAGAATACAAGTCCATAGGTGTAGGATTAGACTCTGGTTCCCTTGAAGAAATTGCTAGACTATGAGAACCTAAAAGTGCCCTTGAGCCTGGTGCCCACAGACTTGATGGCAGCATTCTGTGATTGTACAGGACCAGGCTGGGCATACATGGCAGTGAGCCTAGATTTAATGACCTCAGTCTGAGCTTCCGCTGCACCGCATAGATGACGGGTGGTATTTGCCTGTGCTGCAAAGGAAGCTGAGATACTAGGCACCAAATCCTGCTTCATAATCAGATCCATATGTGCTGTCATGAGGTTCATCACTTCTTCCAGGCAGGATCAAAAGAGCTGTAAGCTCTCTACAGGAATCTGTGCCAAGGTAAAACTGGTCACCTAGGGCCTCTTGACACTCACAACATGCTCTATGCCAGGCTCCTCTGTGTACATTGTCAGCAGCATTCATTGTCTGTATCCCACCCCCACTGAAGGCCCCATGTGTACCCTCTGTAACAGAGTGTAAGTACAACCTCTGGGTTCCTGGCACATGCATTCTCTTCTTTCCCTGGCACTGATGCTGGGTAATTCAAAGCATGCAAATTCCATTTCTATACTATCATCTCAAGTAGGTGCAATGGCTGCATCTCAGCCAGTGGCTGCAGAAATCAGATTGAATCACAATTTCTTCCTCTAGACCATCAACCTTAAGCACTACTGACTGACTGACCAGGCGATAAAAGCTTGGATAACTGCAAGCAGAAATACACAAGGAGAGGAATGGAATGAGGAAAAGGAGGAGCAGATTTGTGGGCGGCACAGTGGTACAGTGGTTAGCACTGTTGCCTCACAGCGCCAGAGACCCGGGTTCAATTCCCGCCTCAGGCGACTCTCTGTGTGGAGTTTGCACATTCTCCCCGTGTCTGCGTGGGTTTCTTTCGGGTGTTCCGGTTTCCTCCCACAGTCCAAAAATGTGCAGGTTAGGTGAATTGGCCAAGTTAAATTGCCCGTATTGGTAGGTGAAGGGGTAAATGTAGGGGAATGGGTCTGGGTGGGTTGCGCTTCGGTGGGTTGGTGTGGACTTGTTGGGCCGAAGGGCCTGTTTCCACGCTGTAAGTAATCTAATCATAAATAGGAGGTGCATGATTAGATCTACTGCAGATCGTCAGAGTGGATTGCAGGATGAGGGTGAAATGAGATTTGACAAGATGGTTGTGGCAGGAACACCGCATCGCCTTCATTGGTTTAATAACATTGTTGGCCATGGCCTTGGTAGTGGCCAGTTCAATTATTCCCAACACTAGCCTCTTGGGACCCAGCACAGATGGCCACACCTGCTTCACCACAGTTTACTGCTGTCTACCACTAGCCATCTTATCCTACAAAACAGAGGGAACTTTATCAGTGAATGTGTTTGGGTATTGTGCCTGCCACAGTAGAATAGCTGGCAGCCAGCGGAAACTGAGATGTGGTCTGCAGCAGTGTTAAGTGTCTGACACTCTGCTGGAATATTTTGTCTGTTAGTTATGGCACCAAAGGTGGGTGAGTAAAAGGGATGTGGTGATTTGAGCAGACAATGACGCTAGTGGAGTAATTGCTGGGAGTTGATGTGGAAACATCCATTGCCCTTCACTATTCATGTGAAGTCATTAAACTTCTTGCAGCACTGCATTCATATTTTTAGCGGCAAACTGGTAGCATTGATTTATAAGTTAGTTGGAAAAGCTGTTGGCCTGATAGAAGAGAATCTCTCTCTTCCTATCAACAAACATACAGATATCTGAGTACACACTCTCTTCCCTGTCAAACCATCTCAGATCTTTATTGAAGGTCGTCCAGTAAGACCCAAGCATTTTAGCCGCTGTGAGAATGGAGACTCCTTTATGAAGCATTTTCTGATATTAAGTAACACAGATTAGCTATAAGTGATAGAAGATCACTGGACATGAAACATTAACTCCATATTTTCTTCACAGGTAGTGCTAGACCTGCTGAGTTTCTCTAGCAATTTCTAATATTGCTGTTTTAGCTATAAGTGGTGTTGGTCTCAAATGATATTGACTTTCCTGCAGAGGCATGCAGTCAATGAAAAGTTCATTTAGCAAATCTGAGCAACTGAACCTCTAAACCTGTTTTGGAGGCTGTCTTGACTTACTTTGCTGAAACCCACCCTCCCTCCTGAAGGGTGTCTCCCTGAATTGACTTGAGGACTACACTCCCCCCACCAAGATGGATGGCAACAACAGTCATTCATCAAGCAGTGAGTCTCAGGCTCAGCCTCTAACTATTGGTGAACACCCTCGTGTAAATATTTCCTCCTTGGTAGCCCTCCCCAACAATCCCATTGACTTTAAATTTCCCCATGTCCCTACCCAACCCATCAATCAAAATCTTCACCTGCCCACATGGCTGTTTTATGAAACACATGCAGTGTGTTTGGAGCATTTGCAGTCGGTACAGGGTGCAGGTATAACACTGACATAGCTTATTGCCATACAGCAACTTATCCACCCTCTTGACTGATGACTGCAGACAACTATGATAAGCTACTTTGCTTTGGATCTACATTAAAAGGCAAATCAAGAGTTTAAAGTGCAGCTGGAGGGTTCAAACTGCCAAAAGAGCATCAAAGTAGGCACAAAGTGTGTGAGTGCTAAGAGAGTGGCTGGTCACTTCTGACAGGCAGATCGGTCCCATTCGTAACCTGATTCCTGTCCCTGTGAGCAAAGTCTCCTTGCAGCATTTCAATGAAATGTGCCAATACTCTCAGTGTCTAGTTTCTCTGTAGGATACTACGCATTACTGAGGTAAGATTAGGTGAGCAAATTTGCACACTGGCAGCTCAGCTTGATATCCAGGTGTTTGTTGGAAAATGTGAGCTTTTGGTCTTGACATCAAGAAGGGCCTCTCCCAACATTTTGCTTCATTTTCCTAATTTCCTGCATTGCCCACATTGTTCACAGGCTGGGAAGATTCTGCCCTTAGTAACAAAAAAAAGAGACCACTACCTAATGTAGATGGGCACTTTGGCCACCTATTTAACTGTGGAGGTTAAAATTGCAGGTAGCCAAAACGGAGGAAGTTCTGACTGGGTGAATTAATCTACTCCATTTTAGCAGTCCACTCATCCAGTTTTCTCTGGGCAGCTGGCATTACATTAAAGTTCAACTCGTGTGAACTCAGTTTTCAGTTTTCGAGTTCCTTCACCCAGTTGCAATCTGTTAATGTTGATAAATGCTACTTTGAAGTGATAATACGATGTTAAAAGAATATAAATAGCATGGATACTTGATCACATACGTTCCTTGATGTTGAGAAACGTTGGAACATTGTACCATGAAAATGAACTATCCTTCAATACTACCAGAAACACTGTGGGAAACGATATGCTGGCAAGAATGTATGAGTCAAGATTAACTTTCAATGTTTTCAACAGTTGCCTATTTTGTAATTGAGTAATGTTCACAGTAAGGTGATGATTAAGCAAGAGTGTGAGAGACAAGGAAGTAAATGAAGTCACTATCTGTGTTATACAATGTGAATTAGCGAGTGTTCTCTAGTAGACCTTGCTAACTGTCGTGAGGCTGTTAAATATGGATGGACAATCATGAGAAAGTAGCAGCATTCCTGCTTCAGGTTCAGGTCGTAGAGTCACAGAGATGTACAGCACGGAAACAGACCCTTCGGTTCAACTTGTCCACGCCGACCAGATATCCCAACCTAATCTAGTCCCACCTGCCAGCACTTGGCCCATTTCTCTCTAAGCTCTTCCTATTCATATACCCATCCAAACGCCTTTTAAATGTTGCAATTGTACCAGCCTCCACCACTTCCTCTGGCAGCTCATTCCATACATATACCATCCTCTGCGTGAAAAAGTTGTCCCTTAGATCTCTCTTATATCTTTGCCCTCTCACCCTGAACCTACGCCCTCTAGTTCTGGATTCCCCCAACCCAAGGAAAAGACTTTGTCTATTTATCCTATCCATGCCCATGATTTTATAAACTCTATAAGGACACCCCTCAGCCTCCGACACTCCAGACAAAATAACCCCAGTCTATTCAGCCTCTCCCTATAGTTCAAATCCTCCAACCCTGGCAACATCCTTGTAAATCTTTTCTGAACCTTTCAAGTTTCACAACATCCTTATGATAGGAAGGAGACCAGAATTGCATGCAATATTACAAAAGTGGCCAAACAAAGTCCTGTACAGCCACAACATGACCTCCTAACTTCTACTCAATGCTCTGACTAATAAAGGAAAGCACACCACATGTCTTCTTCACTATCCTATCTACCTGCAGCTCTACTTTCAGGGAGCTATGAACATGCACTCCAAGGTCTCTTTGTTTAGCAGCAATCCCTTGCACCTTGCCATTAAGTGGATCAGTCCTGCTAAGATTTGCTTTCCCAAAAATGCAGCACCTTGCATTGATTTAAATTAGACTCCATCTGCCAGTCCTCAGCCTATTAGCCCATCTGATCAAGATCCTGTGGTCGAAAGCTCTATAGCTGGGGAATGGGTCTCAGTGCATCCAACTTGGGAAGTCTTGAGAACACAGTCAGAAAGCTTTATAAATATCAGCAAGGGGTCTGGTCACTCATTGTTCAGGGCTACCCATCCAAGTCAAGGGCTGGACCATGTTCAGTCCTGAGAGTCATCCTACTATAAGCCAAGGGGAGTTTACCATGGGTTGATGCTGAGGAACTCAGCTGAGGGGTATGGAGAAAGAATGGTGTTTCACTGAGGGGATTACAGTATTGAAGGGTGACAGCTCAAGATGCAAAAGTGTTAAGACGATAGAGCGTTGAAGGGAAAGGGGCAATATGGGGGTGGGGGAATTACCAATTATAAGCAACACATTGGCTTTGAGAGGTGGTGGAGGGGAGAGGAATGGGGGTTGGAGGAGACAATGGATCTGACATGTTTAATTGATATGCCTGGGACAAGGGAGTGGGTAGGTGAAGACTTTGATTGATGGTTTGGGTGGGGACATGGGGAAATTTAAAGTCAATGGGATTGCTCGGGAGGGCTACACAAGGGTGTTCACCAATAGTTAGAGGCTGAGCCTGAGACTCACTGCTTGATGAATGACTGCTGTTGCCATCCATCATGCTGTAGATGACATGAATAACAGAGATGAAAATGACAGTGACCACATTCAGGGTGAGTGGAGTAAATGTTTCTTTTTTGTGAAGGAGGGGATCTCAATTCCAAGCAATGTGAGGTCCTCCAAAAGGCAACAATACGACACAGTCACCCAGAAACTGAACCTGAACCCCATATCTGAGCATAACATACTTTGTGAACCTTAGACATTAACCAACTGTGTGTAGCCCAAATCCTTACCCTAGGCTCTTCTGACCACATCATACAACATCATACCTTTGCCATCAAACATTGTGCAGCACTGTGGATGGCTAGACTCTGTACCTTCAATGTTACAAATAGACACCAGTCACACATAACTGATAAAGAAAACTGAAAATATTCATGAAGGTGATAATGTATGTACAGTGATATGTCATTTCTGACATGTATGGGTCCTCAGAAGGTCTTCTTCTTTTTTCCCCCACCATTTCATCTCGGCGTAGTCATAGGTTCACAGATGGTGTGGAGGGTGCCTGCCGACAATGGAGCTCATTGTGTGTGGAGGTTTGGTCCAAAGATATGCCACTTAGGTCAATTGGGTATGCTTAAAATTGCCCCTAATATCCAGTTTTCCTGTTCTCTGCAGTCAAAACTCACTGCAAATCTGACAAAAGAAAATCATCCTCCCTGTAGCATTTGTTATAATCTATGACTTTTAATTGATAAGTAATTTAACTGACCACCTTGTGCCTCCTGCAAGCCAATGAATGAACTGGAGAAAGATGATTGAAGTAATATGGTAACCAACAGAAGTCATCAGGATCATTTCAACAGCAGAACATGGGAACAACAGCTACTGAATTGACTTTCCTGTTTCCCCTGCCCCACTGCCCATAACCTACCATTCCCTTTCTGCTTATCTGTGTGTATGCATGTGAGAGTGTGTGTGCATTTATAACTGTAAAGGGAAGTTTATTAGAGAAGTAACGATTCCAATTCATAATGTTATATACTAACAGTTTATAACTGCTTACCTGTAGGTACAATCTAATTAATTACAATGCTTCATAATTCTGGCTAAGTCCAGACTCCTGATCTGTGCTTTCTATCAACCCAAATTTGAAAATCAGATACATTAGGAAACTTTGTAAACTTTATAAATTCTTTAATTTTTGTGACCACTTGGGAACAACAGGGTTTGAATTCCAGTGGACCACCTTAGTGAGTTGTAACAAGACTAAAGCTACACATAAGGTTCAATAGATTGATTCCAAAGGTGAGGGATTTGTCTTCAGAAGAGAGATTGAGCAGTTTAGACCTATTCTCTCTGAAGTTAAGAAGAATGAGAGGAGATCTAATTGAGATCTATAAGCTGCTAATGGGGATTGGCAATGTGGACCTAGAAAGGATGCTTCCTTATGTGGGGCAATCCAGAATGATAGCTTTAGGAGAAGGAGTAGCAGAATTAAAACAGATGAGGAGCAATCACTTCTCTCAAAGGGATAGATTGGCTATGATTGTATCATTGGTGGAGCAGATTCAATGGGTTGAATTGCCTACTCGTTCTCCTAGTTCTTATGTTCTCATACCCCTGGCTCAGTATTGGACTTCTTTTGCTACTTTGCTCAAACCATCTTGCTATGAATGCCAACATACAGTTTGTCTTCCTAACTGCTTGCTGGACCTGCACATAAAAGATAATACTGTAGATCCTGGAAATCTGAAATAAAATCAGAAAATTATGGAGAAACTCAGTAGGTCTGGCA
>NC_057721.1:58854064-58862646 GCF_004010195.1 Chiloscyllium plagiosum | reverse complement strand
TCAATTTTATTTTCCTTATTCATGTTCAAATGCAATTTCAAAATCTCAATGGTCTTGTCAGTGGCCCTCTGCTCACCACAACATTTCAGCAGCCACTGTTTTACTTCGGTATTGCTGACAGAAGAGATATGCTGTCACAGCTTTTTGCTTTGCTTTCATCAGGAAGGAATTGCAAGAATACCAAATCTCAAAGGGAACAACAATTTATCCAGCATGAGAAGAGGATAGCAAGTGGTTATTGGTTAGCAAGTGAACTGTAATTGATCAAGGCAGTAACATAAAGAATGCAACAGGGATTGGCTGTACCTCATGGTTTATTTAATTATAAAGGTGCAATAAAGGCCATATTCTTAGCGTGTGCAATGAGAAGGGTCCTGCATGTTTATGTGTAGATTCTATCACATGTAAGTGAGCCGTACTACAAATTCAATTGATATTCTTAAATTGATTGTTATTCTTACAATTGGGATTGTTTGGGAAGTGTTTTAGATAGAGGATCTGGATTGACATTGATTGGATCTGGATAGAGGATCTTGGTATAGAGGGAAGGTTTTATAAGGAAAGGCTAAGGGGCTTGATGCTGTTTTCATTGGAGAGAAGGAGGTTGATAGGTGACTTAATTGAGACATAAGATAATCAGAGGGTTAACTGGGGTGGACAGTGAGAGCCTTTTTCCTTGGATGGTGATGGCTAGCACGAGGGAACATAACTTAAAATTGAGGAGTGATAGATATAGGACAGATGTCAGAGGTAGCTTCTTTACTCAGGGAGAAGAAGGGCATGGATCGGCCTGCCTGCAACAGTAGTAAACTCGCCACCTTTAAAGGCATTTAAATGGTCATTGGATAGACGTATGGAAGAAAATGGAATAGTGGAGGTTAGATGGGCTTCAGATTGGTTTCTCAGGCCAGCGCAACATCGAGGGCTGAAGGGCCTGTACTGTGCTGTAATGTTCTATGCTCTATATTCTTCACTTTTGCTGAAGAAACGTCATCGTTTTCAAGGATTTTAAGGCTTTCCAACATATGGTGCTCCCACATTGAACAAGTTGTTAGTCTACACCCCGCATTAGGGATACAGTAGCACTCCTTTATGAGGAGTTCCAGAATGGTATGGCATTAAGTACATCTGTAACTTGTTTCTTGTGGCTGCCATTAGAATGATCAGTCAGGTGATGATGTGAAATAGTGAGCTTGTATTTGCAATGAAGTAACACCTTTGTGACATCAGAAGCAGTATAAAGGGTAACTCCAGGCTG
Organism: Chiloscyllium plagiosum; assembly: GCF_004010195.1. Classification (NCBI taxonomy): domain Eukaryota; kingdom Metazoa; phylum Chordata; class Chondrichthyes; order Orectolobiformes; family Hemiscylliidae; genus Chiloscyllium; species Chiloscyllium plagiosum. The sequence continues at coordinate 58,861,388 of NC_057721.1, read as the reverse complement.
ACTGTGCTTGGCATGGTACCTATCTGGGCTTTACAAAGGTGTTGGTGCTGAGTATTCTAGGATGCTCTGGCAATGGAGTGTGCTTCTGCCATTGGTGAATGGTGGGCTGTCATAGAGTCATGGTGCACAGCTAATGAGCTGAGATACAGAGAACTGAATGAGAACTTGCAAAGAGAAGCCTCCCATGAAACTCCTTGGAAATTGATACTTTGCTGCGTTCAGGCAAACTCAACCCATTATTTCTGTTTCTCTCTCTATAAATGCAACTAGCACAAGTGAATATTTGCAATACTTTATGTTTTGATTTCAGATCTTCAACAGTTACAGTATTTTGCTCATATTATCCTATTAACATTCAAATTGGAGAGGTCTCGGGTAACCTTATATTTGCTGTAGTAAACATCACTTTGGGGTGAGGAATATCTGGCATCTCACTCTCCTAATGATCACCATAGAAATAGACTTCAGTCTCAACTGTTTTATTTTAATTTCCTTTCATTTGCCTCAGCAAAAAAGCTTTCAATGCTGAGATTCAGCGGAAGTTCAATTAATGATTTCTGTTTACTTTTCCTATTAACATCTAACCACTTATACTCCGAGGGAATGTATAAGTTCAACATCATTTAAGATGAATATATTCCTTTAAATGGACACTTTTTAAAAATGGAGCATTATAATGAAGCTCACTTGAAACATGCAATTTCTCCTGACCTAAAATGAATCATGCAATAGAGATAAAAATAACCCACAAATGCCAGAAAACTGAAATGAAAAGCTTAAAAGCCCAGTCAGGACAAAAGAAATGTTAAGGACATCTTTCAATTGTTGGAGGTATCTGCACTATGCATGACAATAGAACTGAAAAGGAATGAAGACAACCAATAATGGAGATCTGAAACAAAAACGAATATCTACATAAAACGTTTTCAGTATTCTAATTTGAAAAGCGAAGAGGAAGATTTTCAGATAAAAATCTCACTTTTCTGAGTTCTAGCAGCGGGGTGGTAGTCAACCAATTTCAGAGATGCTGCATGGCTAATACTATAATGGCCAGCATGCTTTATGTCTCATCCCATTCCAAATCCCAAAGTTGGAGAATTTAGGACAAAAGAGGAAGGTGACAGTGCCATAAATGGCACACACTGGGCATCTGACGGGGAGGGCATCAGGGAAGAGAGAAGAAATGTAGGAGGTTGTAACAGCTAGAACTGGAAACTATGAAAGTGACTGGAGATAATGGGCTGTTTTTTACAGACCCATGTCTGTTCATTTCAAGTCTGGGCAAGCTGGGTCAGGAATTCCTCCCAGATGGGTGCATAAGCTTTCTGCCTTGAGTCGATTAAGGTTATGTCCAGTCAAACACCACCATGGAGAAGTTGGGTTGTGGTTGGGCGAATGACCAACATTTCAGGTAGAGAATGGCTTGGGAATATTAAAATCAAGAGAAATGACTTCTTACTTAGCTGTCCACTTTACTGTTTCCCAATTCCTAATGATAACTCATCTCTTTAGGATTGATAGAATAAATAAAATATTGCAGATAGAGTCATAGAGATGTACAACATGAAAACAGACCCTTTGGTCCAACTCATTGATGCTGGGGATCTGAAATAAAACAGAAAAGTCCTCGAGGAAGAAAAGTCATATAGCACTCAAAGCATTAACTCTGGGCTGAATTTTACCAAAAATAAGTTGTGTAAATTTCAGGGAGTTTCATGGAAGACTTCTCCCCATGAGCTCTAGTGAGTTATCTCACACTATTATCTGTGACTTGCCTCAATATCTATGCACCACATCACTATGGGTGGCACGGTGGCACAGTGGTTAGCACTGCTACCTCACAGCGCCAGAGACGCGGGTTCAGTTCCCACCTCAGGCAACTGTCTGTGTGGAGTTTGCACATTCTCCCCGTGTTTGCGTGGGTTTCCCCTGGGTGCTCCGGTTTCCTCCCACAGTCCAAAGATATGCGGGTTAGGTGAATTTGCCATGCTAAATTGCACGTAGTGTTAGGTGTAGGGGGATGGGTTGCTCTTCGGAGGGTTGGTATGGACTTGTTGGGCCAAAGGGCCTGTTTCCACACTGTAAGTAGTCTAATCTATGGTACCCCATTCATGTGTTGTGACTTTGCCAGCAGCTGAAGTACTTTCCAAAATTCTTAGCACTGGAGTCATGTTTAAAACACTGCTCTGCACAGGTCAATTGTAGTCAGTCAGGGGTTGCCCTTTACAGTGTTACTGTAGGAGGGGTATGACAAAGAGGCTGCAGATGCACCTTCCAGGTGAAGAAACAATTTACCTGTACTTCTTTCAATCAAGCCTACTTTGTTTGCTGCAATGTGGTTTCCTGTACCACAGGGAGACAAAATGATAACTGGGGTAAGCTTTGTGGAACACCTACGTTGTATCTGTAAAAGTAACTCTAAGCCTCCAGTTTCCTGTCAGTTCAACATATCACTGTATTCCCATACCAACATTTCTGTCTCAGTACTGCTGCAGTGCTCAAGTGAAGCTCAACACAAGCTAGAGGGACATCACCTTATCTTTCACCTAGGTACCCGACAGCCTTCAAGACTCGACATTGAATTGAATAATTTCAGAATGTAAACACCCTCCTTTATGTTTGCTAGTCATCCTCACAGCCCAAGGTTCTGTTTTCCATGTATTTTTCCCTGCACAGCCAACTCACTTTTAACCATTCATACTTCTCATTGACACCATACTTAGCATTTATCTCCCTCGTGGTTTATCATCTGCAATCTCTTTGTTTGCTTTTCCTTTTTCACTATCTCTCTCTTCGCACCAGGTCCATGTATTCTATTCACTCCTTCCCCACCCCACATCATCAGCATAAATACCACCCTTTCCCAGCTGCTTTTAGTTCTCATGAAGGTTCACTGGAGTCAAAACATTAACTCTGTTTCTTGTTCCACAGATGCTGCCCTACTTGCTGAGTTTTGCCAGCACATTCCGGTATGTATTGGATGGAATCTTCCCAGCCCATGGACAGTGAGGGCATTGGTGACTTAGTTGGAAAAATATGGCAGGTTTGGAAGAAGTTATGCCTGACTCACTTACAATGCACTTCTTCCTTGGCTAATGAATCAAGGTCCCTCTATGTTGAACAACACTTAGAGGAAACACTGAGGATGGCAAGGATGCAGAATGTTTTCTGGGTGGGAGATTTCAACCTCCATTACCTAGTGTGGCTCAGTAGGAGCACTACTGATCAAGCTGGTTAAGTCCTAAAGGACATAGCTGCAAGACTGGTTCTGTGGCTTGGTGAAGAATAGAAATGGGTTCAGTCCATTAATCTACAAGTCATCTGTTATTATAGGCAACATATCTTAGGAGTCAGTGCCAGGTACTCTAGAAGCTACATGATGCCCATATTCTTGAGAACTCTTATGTATCTGTTTTCTTTCAGGAGCTGAATTCCTTACAGGATGGTAAGAGGATGATCCTCTGCAACCATTCCTGATGAGTCTATTGCACAGACTCCCTTGCTGAAGCTGAGCTTAGACACAACACAGCCCATTCTTCTACCTTCGTCAGACATGGAGGAGAAATCAGGAAGATGAGGTTCTGATGCTTGGATCAATTTGAGAGCACTTGCAGTATAGTTCAGTTAGGGTTTACTGCACAATTCTTACATGCTATGCCATAAACAACTAGAGCAGGTGAAGAGGGGATATAATGGGTGTTGAAGAACTGGCAAGTGGCAGCAGTCTTCTGAGGAGAAAGAGGAGGACATTGAGCATGTGTTATATTACTTTGATATTATGGTAGAACACTGCAGCAATGAGCGCCAAGCTTGACAGGATTTAGTCGACAGCCAGATCCAATAGATGTGAGCTGATTGTCATGATCATTCATTGACTTTAAAGTTGTTATTGCTTAAAGGCAAGCGGGAGCAAATGCTCATTTTCTTCACTTTTGTTATTGTTGAATGAAAATTAACATTTTTAATTGTGTGTAGTCTTTCCAACATGTGATGCTTCTACATAGTGAACAATAAGAAGATGTCATGCTAAGCTGGGCATTAGGGAAAGAGTAGCAGTCCCTTACATAGGTTTCTAAGATAATGAGAAAAGACAATCTGTATAGCTCGATTCATATAGCTGCAGTTAAAATTTGTCGATCAGGTTATGTTGCAAAATAGCAATACATTTATGAATGTTCATTTAAATTTGCAATGAAGTGTGAGCCTTGCCACCTATGTGAATTGTTCTTTTTATGTTCCATTCCCATTATGTACACTGTGAATGGCAACTCCTGGCTAGCAGTGCTTAATGATGCATGGCTGAGCTTTAAGGAGCGGCACTCTGAAAGCTAGTGCTTCCAATTAAACCTGATGGATTATAACCTGGTGTTGTGTGGTTTGTAACTTTGAGTTTTAGAAGTCACACAGGTATTGGGAATCCCAGGAGTTCCTGGCTGTTTTGAGTACATTTACTGTTTCTGCGTGCATGATAACATGAGCAATGTCCCTCGCTATTAAAGGGAGCTGCGGTGAAAAGCATCAGACAACTCATCAGACCACAGGGAGAGATGTCCTTCGTGAGATTCCCCAAAACTGACAGTTGGCAAATTTCTAGTGAAATTCAGCCCATACCTACCATTGGTCATTAAGCAATGTATTTACAATGACTAGAAGTTAGCAATTGAAATTATGTGATAATTGGAATCATTTAGCAAATTTTAAAAATTCACACACCACAGTTTTTTTGCTGCAAGCAAGCATTTGCTAATTATCACTTGGCAATTAATTTGGGTAGTTAACCTGCTATTTAAGTATGCATTGTCTGTATTCTGTGCAAATTTAAACATTTCAAGTAGTATTAGTTTCCTTCTTTCTACAATTAAAAAAAGATATGTGAAAGATTCTAAAATGTGAATGTTGACTTGATGTAAAGTTTTGTCACATTGACAGGAAGACAATTGCAAGTTTTCTCGGTTGAAGTTTATGGTGTTAAAACCATAATTCTGTAGGATTTACAAATATACATAAATGCAGATTTATCTGCTACATATTCATAGCAAGTTCTGTTTCAATTTCAGAGTTCCAGTTTTCTATTATTTATTTCTTTTGGTAAAACCGTGAATGATATAATATAATCAGGCTATTGGTTCTTGAATGGGAACAGGGAGTTAAATATTCCCATGGGTTATATGACTCACTCGTGAATATAATACTTGAGACTGAAGCTTTCAAATGAATCATTAAGTGCTATTAATGCTTTATTTAAAGGAGTTTTATTTAGTTTTTGGTTTGGCTCACAGCAAGTTAGAGGTTACAAAATTTTATGAGTGGATTTATGTATTCTAATATACAAAGTATATTACTAAGCTGCTAAAGCAGGATTGTGAGATCTGTCTGCTTAAAGCTTCATTCAAATTTCTGTGAATCCAGAGGTCACTTAAAGAAGCTATTGTAAAAGGACAATTCAGATTGAGAAGTACTTGTTAAATTCATTATTATTTCTCCTCATCCTGAATCAGGGGTAACTGCCTTCCACTACCTTTTTGTTTTCTACATTTGGCACGCTGCAATTTAATGCATCGAGCTAGATACAGGGTTGACAAAGTAAAATGTGTCATTAAATCTTATGTTTACATTTAAAATGCAAGATTAATTTTTAAGTTATAATTAAAAAACACAGGGACATTTTAGCTACTTATCTGCTCTTTGTTCTGACATTCTTATATACTTCAGCTGAGAAAAATCTAATCATCCATCAAAATTTTATGGCTGTAATGCAGACCTGCAATACTTGGTACGTCTATAATTCTGATCCACTAACAACACTAATGTGACTGTATTAGCCATGCCAATGCTTATGAATTTGTGCTGATTTATTGATTTTTCAATATTAATTCCAGACAGATGGAAACATATTTCTCTGTTTTCCTTTTACTTATCCCTGACAATCTCATCTCACAAATTATTATCTCAGAATTATTGAAAAATTAGTATTACTGGAAAATATTCACTAATTAAGTGTGATTTGATCAAGGGATTTCTACGACATAATGAAGTAGCATACACATTGACAACTAGTTTTATTGGATTCAGAAGCACATCCAAAATTTTCTGAAGCTCTGTGATACAAGTGCAAATCTTTGGATTGCTGTGAAAGTAAGCAGGACCTAGAGAGATTTTATTAAATACAAGCTTTTTAAATTTCATTTTTATATTTGAAATTCTTATTCTTTGCAATAAATACCAATGTTTAGGTGGAAGCCATCAGTTCTAGAAATGAAATATCTTCCTACCTAACCCATACATGTCAGATCTCAGCAGCCTAATGATTTTTGGCAAAAGCACAAGTCTCAAGTAGCATGCAGCTCCTTGTATTCTGCTCTTAGAAAAGGCTTTCACCCCCCACTGTACCAGTGTGACACATCATCTCCAAGAACAGATATTCTCATCGCTGTACAGTGAGGCTGACAATTTAATACAAGTTAGGGCAGAATTATTGGCAGTTTCGCATTGATGCCTACCAGGAATAATATTAATTGAAGGTTTTGCATGTTTGATCCTTGTAACCAAAAGAAACCATATACTTTAATTCTATCATTTTAAATTCAATCTGACACCCAAGAAACAGGTTACTTACTTAGTTACATGGTATACAGGACCACTTAGTGCTTAAAGTCCAGAAATAGGCAATTTTCCCAATAGTCAAGATTAGAGTGGTGCTGGAAAAGCGCAGCAGGTCAGGCCACATCCGAGGAGCAGGAAAATTGATGTTTCAGGCAAAAGCCCTTCATTAGGAATTTTCATGGTCCATGTGATGTTTCATCTCTACACTGTCTCCTTCCTTTCTTAATCTAACTCCATCAAGAAATCTTTCAATTTCTTTGTCCCTCATGCTTATTGAATGGGAGTTAGTTAGCTAAGTTGACTGGACAGCAGGCTTGTAATGTTAACAATGTGAGTTCTATTGCACAGCAGCTGAGGTTACTATGAAGGACTCGGCTACTCAATCTCTCCTTTGCCTGAGGCATGGTGATCTTTGGGTTAAACCAGTGGTCATTTCTGCCTGATGATAAGACTATGACAACTTTACCTTTTACATGATTGAGTTTCCCCTAAATGCATTTACACTATTTACCCCAGCTACTTCATGTGCTGTGAGTTCCATATTCCCTCTTAGAGTCATAGAGTCATAGAGATGTACAGTGTGGAAACAGACCCTTCGGTCCAACCCGTCCATGCCAACCAGATATCCCAACCCAATCTAGTCTCACCTGCCAGCACCTGGCCCATATCCCTCCAAACCCTTCCTATTCATATACCCATCAAAATGCCTCTTAAATGTTGT
>NC_057721.1:58800828-58853850 GCF_004010195.1 Chiloscyllium plagiosum | reverse complement strand
CTGTACTCAATACTCTGATCAATAAAGGAAAGCATACCAAACGCCTTCTTCACTATCCTATCTACCTGCGACTCCACTTTCAAGGAGCTATGAACCTGCACTCCAAGGTTTCTTTGTTCAGCAACACTCCCTAGGACCTTACCATTAAGTGTATAAGTCCTGCTAAGATTTGCTTTCCCAAAACGCAGCATCTCGCATTGACCATCTTATGCTATAGCACCTCCTTGCCTGAAAGTGGAAACACCCCTCTGTCCACCACATTAGCTCCCTTTATTATTCTTAAAGGTAATCATCAGCTCGCCCCTCAATCTTCTCTCTACAAGTCCCAACCTATTCAATCTCTCCTGGTATAACCACTCAGTTTTGTTGTTATAGCAAATTCTAGCAATAGTTTTGTGCATCCTATCCAGTGGCCCAAATACTGTTATGACATGGAGATCAGAATTGTTCAGTGATCTAAATGAGGTCCAACGAATGTCTGATATAAAGTTAACGTTGCTGCTCTGTGGGTTTCAACTCTACTTTGGGAATTAATACTACTAATATTTGTCAATTTATTAATTGTGTGTCAATGCCTCTATTGATGTATGCATACCTTCTCCCAAATCTCTTTGTTGCTCTGCCCAAGTTAGGCACTTATTTTCTCCAAGGAATATACAACTTCCATATTCTCCCTATCAATGTATACCTCCCCATGCTTACTGACAATTCAGTTAATTTTCCATTATCCACCCATTCTGCAAGTTTACTAATGTCTTCCTGTAGTTTGCTTTGACGCTGCTCTTCAGCAAAACTCACCAGTTCTATTTCATACACAAATTTTGTAACTGTACTTCCGATTGCAAAATCCAATTTGTTTATATAAAACTGTGAACAATACTGGTTCCAGGCCTCTGTTGAACACCAATTCCTACCTTTCAACGGCCCTTTAATCCTAAATCAAATATTGCAGATGCTGGAAATCTAAAATAAAACCAAAGATAGTCAAAGTACTCAAACGTTAGCAGCATGAGTGGAGTCAGAAACAGAGAGCTGAATCTTCCCCTCCCTTAAATGGTGAAAGAGGAGGTAAGAAGGAGAAATAGTAAGAAGGGGAAATAACTGGGTAAGCTGGCCCTGGAGAAAAGTGTGTTTCCCTTTCACCACGGCTGCAATTAAGCTCTGGGAGAAGAGGTCCCTGGGAAACTTTCTAGATTTGTCAATAAGTTGGCCTTTAAGTGGTCACCTCACTACCTCTGATTGCAGGCCCCTCTACTGTACAGGAAAGGTGACTAGCTTCCTTAATTGGGAAGCCAAGGTGACCAGCCAACATAAGACAAAGAACTGTTGATGCTGAAGATCAGAATAGGAACAGAAATTGCCAGAGGAAGTTCTGGCAGGATCTGTGGGAAGAAAGCAGAGTTAATGTTTCGAGTCCAGTGACTCATCATCAGAACTCAGACCTTGCCTGCCAAATTTGAGAACTACAATCGCCCTAGTCTTGGGGCAATTAGAGATGTAGATGGAGTGTAAGAGGGTGGTCACTGAATGTTAACCACCCTGCCATTGGTTCTGACTGTCCTAAGATCCCTTTCCCTTTTGACTTCCAGCCTGCAAGAAGCTAAAAAAATGATTTAACCTTCTCAGTGCATGATCCCCTTCTGGGGGGCTTGAGGAGTGAATCCTTGGAAGAGTATAAAGGCAGTAGGAGTATACTTAAGAGGGAAATCAGGAAGGCAAAAGGGGGACATGAGACAGCTTTGGCAAATAGGGTGAAGGAGAATCCAAAGCGATTTTATAAATACATTCAGGACAAAAGGGTAACCAGTGTGAGAATAGAGCCCCTCAAAAATCAGCAAGGTGGCCTTTGTGTGGAGCTGCAGGAGATGGGGGATATACTAAATGCATAATTTGGGTCAGTGTTTACTGTGGAGTAGGAGATGGAAGATATAGAACATGGGGAAATAGATGGTGACATCTTGGAAAATGTCCATATTACAGAGGAGGAAGTGCTGGATGTCTTGAAACACATAAGAGTGGATAAATCCCCAGGGCCTGATCAGGTGTATGCTAGAACTCTGTGGGAAGCTAGGGAAGTGATTGCTGGTCTCCTTGCTGAGATATTTGTATCATCGATAGTCACCGGAAGACTGAAGGTTTGCTAATGTGGCGCCACTGTTTAAGAAAGGTGGTAAGGAAAAGCCAGGGAATTACAGACCGGTGAGCATGACATTGATGAGCAAGTGTTGAGAGTGTGTTGCTGGAAAAGCACAGGGAGGTCAGGCAGCATCCGAGGAGCAGGAAAATCGACATTTCAGGCCGGAGCCCTTCATCAGGAATCTGCTAGACCTGCTGTGCTTTTCCAGCAACACATTCTCAACTCTAATCTCCAGTATCTGCAGACTTCACTGTCTCCTAATTGATGAGCAAGTTGTTGGAGGGAATCCTAAGGGACAGGATTTACATGTATTTGGAAAGGCAAGGACTGATTAGGGATAGTCAGTATGGCTTTGTGCGTGGAAAAACATATCTCCTGAACTTGATTGAGTGTTTTTGAAGAAATAACAAAGAGGATTGATGAGGGCAGAGCAGTAGACCTGATCTATATGAACTTCAGTAAGGCATTCAACAAGGTTCCCCATGGGAGACTGGTTAGCAAGGTTAGATCTCATGAAATACAGGGAGAACTGGCAATTTGAATACAGAACTGGCTCAAAGGTAGACAACAAATCATGGTGGTGGAGGGTTGTTTTTCAGACTGGAGGCCAGTGACCAGTGGAGTGCCACAAGGATCAGTGCTGGGTCCACTGCTTATCATCATTTATATAAATGATTTAGATGTGAACACAGGAGGTAGGGTTAGTAAGTTTACATATGACACCAAAATTGGAGATGTAGTGGACAGGGAAGATGATTACAACAGGATCTTGATTACATGGGCCAATGGGCTAAGGAGTGGCAGGTGGAGTTTAATTTAGACAAATGTGAGGTGCTGCATTTGGAAAAGCAAATCAGAGGAGCACTTATACACTTAATGTCAAGGCCCTGGGGAGTGTTGCTGTACAAAGAGACCTTGGAATGCAGATTCACAGTTCCTTGAAAGTAGAGTTGCAGGTAGATAGGACAGTGAAGAAGGCATTCGGTATGCTTTCCTTTATTGGTCAGAGCCTTGAGTATAGGATTCGGGAGTTCATGTTGCGGCTGTACAGGACATTTGTTAGGCCACTTTTGAAATACTGCGTGCAATTCAGGTCTCCAACCTATCGGAAGGATTTTGTGAAACTTGACAGGGTTCAGAAAAGATGTACAAGGATGTTGCCAGGATTGGAGGACTTGAGCAATAGGGAGAGGTTGAATAGGCTGGGGCTGTTTTCCTTGGAGTGTTGGAGGCTGAGGGGTGACCTTATAGAGGCTTATAAAATAATGAGGGGCATGCATAGGATAAATAGGCAAGGTCTTTTCCCCGGGGTGTTTGGGGGGGGTGGGGGTGGGGTGGAGGTAGTGAAGAGTCCAGAACTAGTGGGCATAGGCTTAGGGTCAGAAGGGAAAGATATAAAAAGGAACCTAAGGGGCAACGTTTTCATACAGAGGGTGGTGCACGTGTGGAGTGAGTTGCCAGAGGAAGTGGTGGAGACTGGCACAATTTCAGCATTTAAAAGGCATCTGGATAGGTATATGAACAGGAAGGGTTCCGACGGATATGGGCCAAGTTCTGGTAAATGGGAGCAGATTAGTTTAGAATATCTGGTTGGCATGGCCGAGTTGGACTGAAGAATCTGCTTCCATGCTATATTTCTCTATGACCCTATGACTTCAATACCCAAAAGCTGCTAGACTGTGGTTGACCAGCAGCTTAAGACAACCTGACACACTAATGTCAAAATGCCGAATTGGGTGAAAAACATGCCAAAGTGCTCTATAATGTCCTGATGGATGAGTGATACAATGACATCTCTCACCATCTGAGGTGACACATTCGTTGCCATCTATAATGCTCACCCCTACACTTAGAAAAAAAACAATCTTCAGGTGATCTGGAAACAGATAACCTTTCATTAAAACTTCTTTGCTGATAAAAAGTTACATATGCATCTGAAAGATGAACTCTGCTACTTTAATCCCTGCTTTTTGTTTTCTGTTAGTCCATTCAGCTACTCGTCCCCAAATCCACCTCTTCTGACATTAGTCACGAACCTATTTTACAGTACTTTACTGAAACAATTTTGGAAATCCAAAAACATTTAATCTGTTGCATTACTCATATCAACACATCCTGATACTTTTCCAAAGAATTCAAAACGTTTGGTCAAGCATGACATCCCCTTTTAAAAACTGCACTGGTTATTCATTAAAACATTCCTGAAACAACAGGACACCCCCATTCGTCTCCACCTACTTATTTAAATATTTCTTCACACATATATTTTTAAAAAGGGGGAAAGTGAGGACTGCAGATGATGGAGATCAGAGTTGAAGCGCGTGGTGTTAGAAAAGCACAGCTGGTCAGGCAGCATCCAAGGAGCAGGAGAATCAATCAGGAATGAGGGGGTGGCCTAGTAGCTGGGAATGCAATAGGTAGATGAAGATGAAGGGAGGGATGGTGATGGGTCAGAGAGGAGGGTGGAGCAGATAGATTGGGTGGAAGATGGACAGATGGGATAGGTCAAGAGGGCGGTGCCAAGTTGAAAGTTTGGATCTTGGATAAGGTGGAGGGATGGGAAATGAGGAAATTAGTAAAATCCACATTGATCTCGTGTGGTTGGAGGGTCCCAAGTTGGAAGATGAGGCGTTCTTCCTCCAGGCGTCTGTTTGTAAAGGTTTCGTGGTGGAGGAGGCCCAGGTCCTGCATGTCCTTGGCGGACTGGACATCCAACTTTAACAGAATCTTTCTCATGCAGAATTTTGAAATGACATTTGAACAATTAAATGATTTAGATTAATTTAGCATACCCTGTCATACCATAAGAATCATGAAGGGATGTGCTCTTTGAAATAACTCCACTGAGGCTGGTATATTATCACTATACTTACACATGGAAGGTCTTTGACTCTAGCACAGGATTCTCAGAGTCAGCACCCAGACTGACAGAATCTCTGGCACTCCTTTTGTTATCTGTCAGCAAGGGTTCCTTGATTTGACCAGATACACAGTCCCAATCATGGAACTCATATTCTTAGCAATTTTTGAGAAGATTTGTAGCTCAAGAACTCATATTCTAGCTGACCTTGTTACAATCATACATTCATCTTAAGTAACACTTCATGCTAGTTGCTTCCCAAGAATTATCTTGACACAAGATGTCAATATCCTGAGTGTTAACTTCAAAATCCGATCCTGATGAAGGGCTCTGGCCCGAAACGTTGATTCTCCTGCTCCTTGGAAGCTGCCTGACCTGCTGTGCTTTTCCAGCACCACACTCTCGATTCAACATCTGACTCCGCAAAGGAAGCTCTTTTTACATGAGAATTGTTCTCATCAGTGCAAATTTAAAAAGGTGCACTTAAAGATAAGCAGAAAATGGGGTGTAGGGAAGGTTGAGAAATAGAAAAACGAAAGAATATGCTCAATTCTGAATTTTACGCAAAATTGTGGCTGAAAACAATTAATGAGGTCAATAAAGCTATGATAAATGAAATGAAATGCTTTACTCATGAAATATTTATAGCCATTCTAGTGTCAGAGTGCATGAACTAAAAGCAAACAAAATTAATTGGCTCAGAGTGACAGGAATTTGCCTGAACATGCTAGCAATCTAAGTATTAATATTATTTAAAATTTTAGTGGACACGCTTCAGCCCACATGGACAAATTAACATATATATTGCAACATGAAATAGGCATTGGTAATAGTCAAAGAGTGAAGAACTAGCAATCATCACTTTCCCCCAACCTTATTATCCTGACTACATAATCTTTTCACTGCTGCCTGCATTATTGTGAGTTAACAACAGCTCAGCAGGGACAAAACATGTTTCAAACTTCCAAACATTCAAGTATTGAAATAAATGAGTACCTTGCTTGATCCTTCACAAAACAGGAGCTGGAAAATGGCTCCATTTTTCAAGCACAGTTACTATCCACTGTAATAATTTTTTTTGGTATACAGTCACACATGAATCCTAGAGTTCTTAGACTGTTGTTTAATGGGATTATAAATACAGTACATGCCAGCTGCTCCCTTCACTGAAGGGGGCAACTTATGAAGCTTGTTTCATTTAGAATGACAAACCATAGTGCTGCCCTGGCTAGCATGTCAAAAGTAAAAACAGTAAAACTTGCCTGGCTCAAATGTTTAACGACAGATATCCTACAGAACTATAGCTTTGAAATATACAGTCGTACATTCATAAAGGTTGTACAGCACAGAAACAGACCCTTCAGTCCAACTAGTCCATTAATCTAGTCCCATTTGCCAATATTTGGACCATATGCCTCTAAACAGTGGCACAGTGGTTAGCACTGCTGCCTCACAGCGCCTGAGACCCGGGTTCAATTCCCGCTTCAGGCGACTGACTGTGTGGAGTTTGCACGTTCTCCCCGTGTCTGCGTGGGTTTCCTCCAGGTAAAAAAAATGTAATCTAATCTAATCTAAACCCTTCCTATTCACATACCCATCCAGATGCTTTTTAAACGTTTTAATTGTACCAGCCTCCACTAATTCCACAAACACGCATCACCCTCTGCATGACAAAGTTGCCCCTTAAATCACTTTTATATCTTTCCCCTCTCACCTTAAACCTAAGCCCTCTAGTTTTGGACTCCCCTACATTGGGAAAAAGACTTTGGCTAGTGACCCTATCCATGCCCCTCACGATTTTAGAAATCTCTCCAGGGTCACGACTCAACCTCCAATACTCCAGCCTATTCAGCCTCTCCCTACATCTCAAACTCTCTAAACCCCACAACACCCTTGTCAATCTTTTCTGCACCCTTTCAAGTTTAACAACGCCTTTCCAAAAGCAGAGAGATCAGAACCGAACGCAATATTCCTAGCCTCCTGTATAGCCACAATCTGACCAGCCAATTCTTATACTCAATGCACTATATATTCATCACTTTTCAGGTTGACTACTAATAAATTACTCATTTTTTAAAATGACAATAATAACTTGTATTTATATAGGACCTTTTTATCTAATAAATATCCCAGGACAGTTAACTGGAGTGTTAACAAACAAAATGTGATAGTTAGCCACTTAAAGAAATGTTGGAGCAGATGACCAAAAGCATAGGCAAAGAGGTTGCTTTTGAATACCTCAAAAGGGTGAAAAAGAGCAAAGGGCATGCAGAACAGATGGACAGAACATATCACATATAAACACAGGAATAGGCCCTTCGGCCCACTTTATCTGTGCTGACCATGATGCCACTCTAAAATAATCCCATCTGCCTGCACATATCTCTCTATTTTCTGTTTAGAGTCATAGAGACGTACAGCATGGAAATAGACCCTTCGGTCCAACCCATCCATGCTGACCAGATATCCCAACCCAATCGAGTCCCACCTGCCAGCACTCGACCCATATCCCTCCAAACCCTTCCTATTCAAATACCCAACCAAATGCATTTTAAATGTTGCAATTGTACCAGCTTCCACCACTTTCTCTCGCAGCTCATTCGATACACGTACCACCCTCTGAGTGAAAACGTTGCCCCTTAGGTCTCTTTTATATTTTTCCCCTCTCACCTTAAACCTATACCCTCCAGTTCAGGACTCCCCCACCCCAGGGAAAATACTTTGTCTATTTATCCTATCCATGCCCCTCATAATTTTGTAAACCTTTATAAAGTCATCCCTCAGCCTCCGACGCTCCAGGGAAAACGGCCCCAGCCTGTTCAGCCTCTCCCTATTGCTCCAATCCTCCAACCCTAGCAACATCCTTGTAAATCTTTTCTGAACCCTTTCAAGTTTCACAACATCTTTCCGAAAGGAAGGAGACCAGAATTGTACACAACATTCCAACAGTGGCCTAACCAATGTCCTGTACAGCCACAACATGACCTCCCAACTCCTGTACTCAATACTCTGACCAATAATAGATAGCATATAAAATGCCTTCTTCACTATTCTATCTACCTGCGACTCCACTTTCAAGGAGCTATGAACCTGCACTGCAAGTTCTCTTTGTTCAGCAACACTCTCTAGGAACTTACCATTAAGTGTATAAGTCCTGCTAAGATTTGCTTTCCCAAAATGCAGCACCTCGCATTTATCTGAATTAAACTCCATCTGTCACTTCTCAGCGTATTGGTCCATCTGATCAAGATCTTCACCTCCAATTTTGGTGTCATCTGCAAACTTGCTAACTGTACCTCTTATGCTCGCAGAAAGTGAGGACTGCAGATGCTGGAGATCAGAGCTGAAAAATGTGTTGCTGGAAAAGCGCAGCAGGTCAGGCAGCATCAAAGAAGCAGGAGAATCGACGTTTCGGGCATAAGCCCTTCTTCAGGAATGAGGAGGGTGTGCCAAGCAGGCTAAGATAAAAGGTAGGGAGGAGGGACTTGGGGGAGGGGCGTTGGGAATGCGATAGGTGGAAGGAGGTTAAGGTGAGGGTTAAGTACCAAAAACTTTCATGTACTTACCCCCACACTTCGGATTCCTCAACTGTTCCAGAATCTTCCATCGTCCTCCGGAAGCGCGATAGGGAAGGATCCCTTGGGGCCTTGGAGGGAAGTGAGGGGGGAGGTGTGGGCACAAGTTTTGCATTTCTTGCTGTTGCAGGGCAAGGTGCCGGGAGTGGAGGTTGAGTTGGTGGGGGGTGTGCACCTGACGAGGGGGGAGGGGAGGGAAATATATCCTTGGTGGTGGGATCTATCTGGAGGTGACGGAAATGACGAAGGATGATACAATGTATCTAAAGGTTGGTGGGTTGGTAGGTGAGGACCAGTGGGGTTCTGCCCTGGTGGCGATTGGAGGGACGGGGTTCAAGGGCGGAGGAGCGGGAAGTGGAGGAGATGCGGTGAAAAGCATCGTCAACCATGTCTGAGGGGAAATTGCGATCTTTGAAAAAGGAGCCATCTGGGTTGTTTGGTATAGATCACATCTACCGCTCTGCCCTCATCAATCCTCTTTGTTACTTCTTCAAAAAACTCAATTAAGTTTGTGAGACATGATTTCCCACGCACAAAGCCATGTTGACTATCCCTAATCAATCCTTGCCCTTCCAAATACATGTACATCCTGTCCCTCAGGATTCCCTCCAACAACTTGCCCACCACCGACATCAGGCTCACTGGTCTATAGTTCCCTGGCTTGTCTTTACTACCCTTCTTAAACAGTGGCACCACGTTAGCCAACTTCCAGTCTTCCGGCACCTTACTTGTGACTATCAATGATACAAATATCTCAGTAAGAGGCCCAGGAATCACTTCTCTAGCTTCCCATAGAGTTCAAGGATACACCTGATCAGGTCCTGGGGATTTATCCACCTTTCTGCATTTCAAGACATCCGGCACTTCCTCCTCTGTAATATGGACATTTTGCAGGGTGTCACCATCTATTTCACTACTTTCTATATCCTCCATATCCTTTTCCACAGTAAATACTGATGCCAAGTACTCATTTAGTATCTTCCCCATTTTCTGTAGCTCCACACAAAGGCCGCCTTGTTGATCTTTGAGGTGCCCTATTCTCTCCCCAGTTAGCCTTTTGTCCTTAATGTATTTGTAAAAACAGTTTGGATTCTCCTTAATTCTATTTGCCAAAGCTATCTCATGTCCCCTTTTTGCCCTCCTGATTTCCCTCTTAAATATAGTCCTACTGCCTTTATACTCATCTATGGATTCACTTGATCTATCCTGTCTATAATTTACATATGCTTCCTTCTTTTTCTTAACCAAACCCTCAATTTCTTTAGTCATCCAGCATTCCCTATAACTACCAGCCTTTCCTTTCACCCTAACAGGTATATACTTTCTCTGGATTCTCATTATCTAATTCCTGAAGGCTTCCCATTTTCCAGCCGTCCCTTTACCTGCGAACCTCTGCCCCCAGTCAGCTTTCGAAATTTCTTGCCTAATACTGTCAAAATTGGCTTTTCTCCAATTTGGAACTTCAACTTTTAGATCTGGTCTATCCTTTTCCATCATTATTTTAAGTCTAATAGAACCATGGTCACTGGCCCCAAAATGCTCCCCCACTGACACCTCAGTCACCTGCCCTGCCTTATTTCCCAAGAGTAGGTCAAATTTTGCACCTTCTCTAGTAGGTACATCCACATACTGAATCAGAAAATGTTCTTGTACACACTTAACAAATTCCTCTCCATCTAAACCCTTCACGCTATGGCAGTCCCAGTCTATGTTTGGAAAGTTAAAATCTCCTACCATAACCATCCAATTATTCTTACAGATAGCTGAGATCTCCTTAGAAGTTTGTTTCTCAATTTCCCTCTGACTATTAGGGGGTCTATAATATAATCCCAATAAGGTGGTCATCCCTTTCTTATTTCTCAGTTCCACCCAAATAAATTCCCTGGATGTATTTCCAGGAATATCCTCCCTCAGCTATCCCTTATGAAAAACGCCACTCCCCCTCCTCTCTTGCCTCCCTTTCTATCCTTCCTGTAGCATTTGTATCCTGGAACCAGCTGCCAGTTCTGCCCATCCCAGACCCATGTTTCTGTAATTGCTTTGATATCCCAGTCTCATGTTCCTAACCATGCCCTGAATTCATCTGCCTTCTCTGTTAGGCCCCTTGCATTGAAATAAATGCAGTTTAATTTATTAGTTCTAACTTGGCCCTGACTGTTTGACTCACTTCTGTTCTCAACTGTGTCAGTCTCAGATTGATCTCTTTCCTCACCATCTCCCTGGGTCTCACCCCCTCTCCACCTTATTAGTTTAAATCCTCCCGAGCAGCTCTAGCAAATTTCCCTGCCAGTATATTAGTCCCCTTCCAATTTAGGTGCAAACCTTTTTCTTGTACAGGTCACTTCTACCCCAAAACAGCTTCCAATGGTCCAAAAATGTGAAGCATTCTTCTATACACCAGCTCCTCAGCCATTCATTCATCTGCTCTATCCTCCTATTCCTGCTCTCACTAGCTTGTAGCATCAAGAGTAATCCACATATTATTACTCTCGAGGACCTCCTTTTTAAATTCCTGCCTAACTCTCTGTAATCTCCCTTCAGAATCTCAACCTTTTCCCTTCCTATGTCGTTGGTTCCAGTGTGGACAATGACCTCTTGCTAGCCCCTCTCCCCCTTGAGAACATTCTGCACCCTCTCTGAGACATCCCTGATCCTGGCACCAGGGAAGCAATACACCATTCTGATTTTTCGCTGCTGGCTACAGAAACGTCTGTCTGTACCTCTGACTAGAGAGTCCCCTCACACAATTGATCTCTTGGAACCCAACGTACCCCTCATTGCATTAGAGCTAGTCTCAATACCAGAAACTTGGCTATTCATGCTGTGTTCCCCTGAGAATCCATCACCCCCTACATTTTCTAAAACAGCATACTTGTTTGAAATGGGTATAGCCACAGAAGGCTCCTGCACTAGCATCCTACCTCGCTTACCTTTCCTTGAGTTAGCCCATCTATGTGACTGTATCTGAGACCTTCCCCCCTTCCTATAACTGCCATCCATCACATACTGTTGCTGTTGCAAATTCCTCATTGCTTCTAACTGTCTCTCCAACCAATCCATTCGATCTGATAAGATTTGCAGCCAACAGCATTTATGGCAGATATAATCCAGTAACCCTTCAACTCTCTTTAAACTCCCACATCTGACATTTTTGCTCCTTCACAATCTACAGACATGGAAAATCACACTATCTTTTTCTTCTAAAAAACACTGCCCCGGGTTAAATTAATAGTTATGGCTTACATTTTAAGTTTAATCAGAGACATATCTCAAAAAACATATAATAAAGAAAGAACCCACTCTACTCACTACTGCAGACTTTCTGTAGGTCACACTTAAAAACAATACACTTACCTGCTTCTGTGCTGTGAACTTCGCCAAAACAGTTCCTCCAAGATAAATGTTCGTTAATTTCACTGTTCGTTAATTTTCCCAGACGCACTCCAATGTCCAGCGATACATGAATTCAAACAGCAAAGGCAGTAACTGTGCAGGTTCCCTGCTCTGTCAGTTTCTTTCTCTCTCTCTCCTGCCCTGATATCACCATGTACTTCCTTTGTCTGTTCGTCTCCTTTTTGCTGTTGTTTTGACTTTTTTTTCCAAATTACCAAAACAATGCACAGTAATTGCTGCTCCTGGAATTCAAGGAAATCACCTCCAACACCTAAAATACCTCAATAAAGGAGCAGCTGTTACAGCCAGAGATTTTTTCTGTCCTCCATCTTGTTTGCCTGTGTGTCTGTCACAAAAAAAGGAATAAAGGGCTGAGACTTACTATGTCATGTTGCAAAACCATCTCAGGATTTTCTTCTTGTGATGCAAAAAGACCTACGTCAGGAAGTAGCCTGAACCATGTATTCTCAACGCCACAGAAATGTCCTGAGGGATGAACAATGAGGAATCTTCCTCCCCACATCCTACTATCAGATGCTCACTGGCCATTATCGCATTTAAACTTTTCCAAATTATTCATACATGGAAAGAAATTAGGAAAAGAATATTGTTTAACAATAAAATGTAAATTTAAAGAATCTTTTCTAAAATTTATGTTCTGACTCTTTTATTGACTTTCTTTTTCCAATAGCTGCATTAATGCACAGATATCAGGAAGGCACTTTACCTCAAAGACAGCTAGATAACATCGTGGCAAGTAATGCTTTAGTATGAGAGATCTCCACTTCACTCTCCAAACAGTAAACAAACACATCATCCATTAGGAATCAGTCAGTTAGAGAGTCAGCTTGTCAGCTAGTTAGCTACATATGGAATATAATAGTAATCTCAGTGAGCATATAGTGAACTGTATATGTAATTCTAAGGTGTCATTTTTACATATTTAGCTGTTAATAAACTTGCAGATACCTGTCTCATTAGAAACCCTAGTCTCCATGGTATATGTTACATGGACTAATGTACAGAAAACTATATCAAGTCACCGGCTATTCTTTCCCTATCTTTACCTCTCTTTCTATACCTGACTGTACTCTAATTCATCTTCCTTCATAGTCATTCTCCTCTCTTTATAAATCCTAAGATCAAATTGGTTAAGGTTGATGGCATTAATTCTGAAGTCCTTGTTGTCTTGCTGCTCAGAAAAAATCTAATAACTTGGGAATTTCACAAGAGTCCCAACTCCAGCAAGACCTACTGCAACAATCTCAACAACTTCATATATTTGTATAGCACTTATATCCCAAGGTTCTTCGTAGATTATAACATCAAGTAGATGTTCGGACTGAGAAAACCTTGACAAAAAAGTAAGATTTAAATACGTTAAGAAGGAAAGCAAGGTAGAAACAGGGAGAGGTGTAGGAAAATAACTCTCATGCTTCAGGAAGCATGCAAGTGAAAGTTGGACCATAACTTGTGGCATGGTTGAGGAGAGCATGAGATGCGTACAAGTATCTCACAGGATTGTAACAACAGAGAAGTAAACAGAGACAGGAAAGGCTGAGGCTGTGCAGGGATATGAGCAGAAGGAAGAGAATTTTATCACCACTGTATTATCTGACAAGGAACAATGTAATTCTGCAAGTACCGGAATGATAACTGAATGGGTGGTGCAAGTCAGATCATGTTTTGTAAGAGTTTTGGAAGACCTCATGTTTATTGACAGTAGAATCTGTGAGACCAACCAGCTTTCTAGATGACAGAATTGTCCAGCTTTGGGAAAGGAGCAGACTGAACCAGATCCAGATACAGATCGGAAGTAGTCACAGGGACTGCTGAGTGCTAAGATTGGGTGAGTTGCTGGAACCTCTTTTGAGTTGCATTTTTGAATAATAAGCCCTTATCTCCTAAATAACTCATGGAGGTAGGTTTTGAGTTGCTAATTAAAATCTAATTGAAATCTATTCCATGATTACAGTAGTAGTATAACAAACCACAATCAATGTGAAAGTGATTCTTCATCTCTGCAAGGACGGCATGATAGTGACTCCTATAAAGACTGTAACAGATAGATAATTTGGTATAAGGTGAAGATGAGGTCAAATAGATTTTTCCCTCTTATTTGTTCCTTCACCATCTGCCGCAGACTCAATCTCACAACTATATCCTTTAGAACTTGGCTAGCTTAATCAGTAGTGATGGTAACAAGCCACTCTTGACGACAGACATTGAAAAACACCACCCATACTACATTCTGTGCCCTTGCCACCCTAAGTACTTTTTCCAATTGCTGTTCAATATTGATGAGTGCTGATTTATCAGTCGAGGTGTAGATGTGCATAATAATACTTCATGGGGTTTAAACGCTTGGAGTAACTCCCTTCCAAGCGATTAAGACTATTGTGCTGCCACTTCTGGTTTCGTAATGGAGGAATCTGAGACATTGTCTGTAAAGCATAATTCTGAGAGTATGACAATGTCAGACTGTTACTTGACTGATTTGTAAGACAGCTCTCCTAGATTTTGCACAAGCCTGGAGGTGTTATTCAGGAGGATTTGGCAGTTTTGACAGGTCTGAGTGTGCTGTTGTTGTTGTTTCCAATATATTGGTCAATGACAGTTATCTAGGTAAAAACAATGGCTGCAGATGCTGGAAACCAGATTCTGGATTAGTGGTGCTGGAAGAGCACAAGTCCGGACAAGTCATGGGGACAGTGCTGAGCTGGAAGTTTGGAACTAGGGTGAGGTGGGGGAAGGGGAAATGAGGAAACTGTTGAAGTCCACATTGATGCCCTGGGGTTGAAGTGTTCCTGGCTTTTGCCCAAAACGTCGATTTCAAAGCTCCTTGGATGCTGCCTGAACTGCTGTGCTCTTCCATCACCACTAATCCAGAATGACAGTTATCTGTCTGGTTTCACTGATTTTCTTCATAGCAGCTTGATACTACTAAATGGCTTGCAAGACCATTTCAAAGGGCATTTAAGAGTGGACCACATTACTATGGATCTGGTGGTCCAAAAATACACAGATGACAGATACCTTTCCTCTAAATGAATCATTATTGATTTTTTTCATTAATCAACAATAGTTTCACAGTCATACAAACAAGGAGCAGGAATAAGCTGTCGGCCTATCGAGCCTGCTTTACTATTTAATATAATCATGACAGATCTGATTATAACCATAAATCCACATTCCCACCTATCACTGATAAGCTTTACATTATCTCTATGTCACTGGATCCCTTTACAGTAATAATGCCATAATGCTAAGACTTAGGTCAAGAAATATGTATTTAAACTGCACACATAGCTTTCTTTTTCAACTCATAGTCAGAGATGGGCTGTTGTTTTGCTCGCCAAAAAGGAAACAGCAAGGCATTTTAATAATTTGACAGATCTTATCTGGCCATTATGAGCATTTTCATCTCATCCAAAAATACATGAATCACTCACTGTGCATACAGCCCACCTTCCAATGAAAATTAACATTTGAATTCAGCAATGGGTTGTGTTCAGGTTTTCTCAATGTGTGAGTCTTATTGTGCCCCTATTCTCCCAACAGCAAAAATAGGATGTCAGAAGTGGGGGTGGGATTTCTGGATCCAGGTTTCCATATCCATTTTGGACATATTTGGAACCTGTGCAACATGACAAAATTCTAAGCAAGGAGTGGTTTTGAATAATCAAATCAAGAGACAATGTCAGCATGGATAAGGGGTTCAGCAGCAGCCAAGTTATGCAACATCATAGAGATGGAAATAGACAATCTAAGTGATGGTGAATGGGATCGGAGTCTTACCTTAGAGACACAAAGGCTGAAAACGTTGATTTAGGGTCAAACAATTGTCAGGGAGAGTTGATGTAGTCAGTAACTAGGAAATGGAATTCAGAGCGGAGACTAACAACAATGGATTCAATCTTCCTAATGTTTATTTGGAGTAAACTTCTGCTCATTTGGTAATGGATGCCAGTGTAACAG
Source organism: Chiloscyllium plagiosum (assembly GCF_004010195.1). Lineage (NCBI taxonomy): Eukaryota > Metazoa > Chordata > Chondrichthyes > Orectolobiformes > Hemiscylliidae > Chiloscyllium > Chiloscyllium plagiosum. The sequence continues at coordinate 58,837,907 of NC_057721.1, read as the reverse complement.
CCAAATAATTTAGCACCAATGAAGGATTTGTTCTTAGATTAGATTACTTACAGCATGAAAACAGGCCCTTCGGCCCAACAAGTCCACACCGACCCGCAACCCACGCCCCTACATTTACCCCTTCACCTAACACTACAGGCAATTTAGCATGGCCAGTTCATCTAACCTGCACATCTTTGGACTGTGGGAGGAAACCAGAGCACCTGGAGGAAAGCCACGCAGACACAGGGAGAATGTGCAAACTTCACACAGTCAGTCGCCTGAGGCGGGAATTGAACCCGGGTCTTGAACCCGGGTCTCTTGCAGTGTGAGGTAGCAGTGCTAACCACTGTGCCACTGTGCCACCCTTGAGAGAGGAATTGGTCAGATAGAGTTGTATCTAAATCATGATGGGACCAGAGTCCTGGTTAATCACAGAAAAGGTGCTGTGGAAAGGGCTTTAAACTAAATACTTGGTGGGGGGGAGGAGAAAACAGTTACATGGAAAGTTATGGAAAATGTGGGGAGAACTCACCAGAGCTTTTTAAGGTTTTGTAGAACAATTAATAGGAGAGATAGTGTGGAAAAGGTCAGGAATCTAATTTCAGGCACAGCAGATGAGGAGACAACCAGGAGAAGGGGCAGTCAACGCAGAATTGAGGATGTGGAACTTAAACGCATAGAGTCTATGGAATAAGGTGGATGAGCTTGTAGCGCAGTTGGCAGGCGTGAAATTGAGGGTATCATAGAGAAGTGACTGCAAGAGGATCAGGGCTAGGAAGTAAATATCTAAGGATGTACATCCTATCGAAAAGTCACACGATGGGCAGAGGAATGGGGTTGCCTTGTTAGTAAGAAATGAAATTAAATTGGTAGCAACAGGTGATGCAGTCAGAAAGTGTAGAATCTGTGTGGGTAAAGTTGCAAGGAATCACAAAGGAAAAAAGACCCTGATGGGATTTGTGCACAGGTCTGCTAGCAGTAGTCAGGATGTGGCCAAGAAAAGAAATCAAGAGATAGAAAAGGCATGTAAGTAAAGTCACTATTACAATTATCCGGGGGACTTCAATATGCAGATGAACTGGAAAAATCAGATTGGTAGCAGATCTCAAGGAAATGAATTTGTGGAATGTCTACAAGGTGTTTTTTTTTAACAGCTTGTGGTACAGCCCAGTAGGAAATAGGCAATTCTGAATTTGGTGATGTATAATGAGGAAGACTTGATTAGGGAGCTTAAGGTGAAAGGTCCCTGAGTGGGCAGTGACTGTAATATGACGGAATTCACCCTGCAGTTTGAGATTGAGAAGTTGAAATCAGATGTAACGGTATTGCAATTGAGTAAAGATAAATAAAGGACATGAGAGAGTAGCTGGCTAGAGTTGATAAGGAAGGGCAGCTGAGTAGGGAAGGTAGTGGAGCAGCATGACAGGAGTTTCGAGGATTAATTCGGGAGGCAAAGGAAATATTCATCCCTAAGGGGAGGATGAGGTAAGCACAGCTGACACGTGAAGTCAGGGACAGCATAGCAACAAAAGAAAAAGCATACAATGTGGTGAAGATTAGGGGGAAACCAGAGGTTTGGGAAGCCTTTTAAAACTAGCAGAGAATGACTTTAAAAAAACAATAAGGAGGTGGAGAAGATGAAATATGACAGTAAGTTAGTCAGTAATCTAAAAGAAGACTGCAAGAGATTTTTAAATTTCTAAAAGATAAGAGGGAGGCAAGAGTGGACATTGAACCATTGGAAATTGAGACTGGAGAAGTAGTAATGCAGAACAAAGAAATGGTGGAGGAACTGAATAGGTACTTTGCATCAGTTTTCACAGTGGAAGACACCAAGAGCATACCAGAACTTCAAAAAAGTCAGGTGAGTGCAGCGGCCATCACTAAGGATAAGATGCTGGGGAGATTGGAAAGTTTGATAAATCACTCAGAGCAGATGGGCTACACCCAGAGCTCTGAAGGAGATAGCTGAGGAGATTGTAAAGACATTGGTGATGACCTTTCAGGAATCACTGGAGTCAGAGTGCTTTCCAGAGAACTGAAAAATAGCTGGTAGAACACTCCTATTTAAGAAAGGAGGGAGACAGAAGACAGGAAACCATAGGCTGGTTAGCTAGATCTTGGTTGATGGTATGATATCAGAGTCCATTATTAAGGATCAGATTGCAGAATACTTGGAAGTGCATGGTTAAAAAAATGGGCTTTGAGGAGATAACAAGCAAGTGAGACAAAGGAGAGCCAGTGGATATATCTGTTTGGATTTCAAGAAGGCCTTTCATAAGGTGCTGCACAGGAGGCTGCTAAACAAGCTACAAGCCCATTGTGCTCGGGGCAAGGGACTGGCATGAATAGAAGATTGGTGACTGGCAGAAGGTGGAGAGTAGGGATAAAGGGATCTTCTTCAGGATCGCAGCTGGTGACTAGTGGAGACCTGCTGGGGTCTGTGTTAGGACCACAACTATTCACAATATGTATTTGCGATCTGTATGAAGGAATAGAGGGCATTTTGCAGATTTCAAAGTTTACTGATAACACAGACAGGTGGAGATGAGGGTAGTTTTGAGGAAGTAGGAGGCTGCAGAGTGGGCAAAAGAAGTGAGAAATGAAATCGAATGTGGTAAAGTGTGGGATTATGCACTTTGGTAGGAAGATTATAGGGGCAGATGAGTTTCTAAATGAGGAAAGGCTTTGAAAATCTGAAGTACAAAGGGTTCTTGGGAGTTCTAGTTCAGAATTTTCATAAGATTAACATACAAATGCAGTTGACAGTTAGGAAGGCAAATGCCATGTTAGCATTTGTTTCAAGAAGGCTAGAATACAAAAAGTGAAGTGTACTGTTGAGACTGTTTAAGGAATTACATTTGGAATATTGTGAGCAATTTTGGGCTCAACATCTAAGGATGGATGTGCTGCCATTGGAGGGGGTCCAGAGGAGGTTTACATGAATACTCAGAGTTATGGATAGTGTGGCCATCGAGCAAATGTTGCTACTAAAAGGAGAGACTAGGACATGAGGGCACAGCCTCAAACTGAAGGGACAACTGTTTAGAACTGAGATGAAGAGGAATTTGTTCAGCCAGAGGGTGGTGAATTTGTAGAACTCATTGCTGCAGAACGCTGTGGAGGCCAAGTCATTTAACACCAAGATAGATGGTTCTTGATTGGTAAGATGTCGGAGGGTTACAGAGAAAAGGAAGGAGAATGGGGTAGAGAAACAGATCAGCCTTGAATGAATAGCAAAGCGGACTCTGTCAGCCGAATGATCAAATTCTGCTTCTATGCCTTATGGACTTTTGGGTGTCTTCATTATCTGAAAAATAGGGACACCCAAAGAGAGATCCTTTGTGTACAACAAAAGTAATTGTGCAAGAACAGAAAGCCATAGATGTGTAGCTCTGCATGCAATGAGATAGTCAACAATGGAATCACCCAACTGCAAGATAAAGCCGTTGGAGGAGGATGTTTCGGTCAACTGGGCCAAAGACTGTTAGCAGATTGAGAAAGATGAGGAAGAATTGTTTATTTTGGTCTCAACCATGCAGGATATCATTTGTGACTTTGATAAACGCTATTTTACTCCTGTTGGAGGGGCAGAAACCTGAGAAAAGGGATTTAGAGGCTGGGTTACCTTCTAGTCCTTGTTTCACATTAACCTTCAAACATGATGTTCCCACTGGCATTCAATTTAGCAACACATTCCAGCTTTTTTTAAAAAAATCCGTAAAAATCCGTAAAAAAGAAGTAGAACTGATTACTTCTAATGCTCCACGGCTTGTTCTTCCAATCATGATTTCCTTGGATTTGAGATTCAAAGGCTACATCAAGTACCAAACAGAGGAACACAAAACACTGAAAGGGTCAATTGTGTTTCTTTGCAGCAGCTATTTCAATTTTTGGATAAAACTGAACGATCTAAAGAATAGCAAACTATGGGAAAAGTTACTGACTTACATGATGATTGCAGTCTTTCTGCTTATCTTCAAGGGTTCAATGGATCAGTCTTAGAAACATCATATAAAATACTATAGGTGATGTCTGCATTCTCTACCTTGTCTCCAAGAAAACTTTTGACCACCTAAGTAGCCTTGGAGGTGAATTTCCCCAACTGTTTTTCTCCTGATTTGTTTTGGGTGATTTTATGGTTATTTTGTCTCTCCCAGGCCAGTACATGACAGATGGTTGCCCCCTGGCTATGTGAACATGCAGATTGAGCTGCATCGCTGGGATGCTCCAGATGTTGTGGTTGTGTAGGATAGGATGGATGGTTCTTTCCTGTCTGTTAATATCATTTTTTGTCACTGGCTTCCTCCCCTCATAGGACTTTATAATTTGAAAACTGAGACCATTATACCACTAAAACTTCAAAGTGTGATTACATTTTCATTCATAATTTTCAAATATTTAGTGCACCACATTTCAGCTTGAATCATACATATCAGCTCTAGCACTAATTAAGAACAGGGAGGATCTTGTTGTGGAGTTTAGAACAAGCATGAGGCACTGTTGCCATTTGAAACTCCAGAAGGTCAAACTTCCTTCTCATCCCATAGGAAAAAAAGACCTGATGGTTCTGTTGGTCTCTATTTTTCTTCCACGACCAGACTCAGGGAATAAGGTCTTTCATAGCAGGCCACAGCTGAGACTGCAGGATGCAGGAAAGAGGGATAGAAAGACCAGGAGGTGAGGAGCAAGAGTGCAATGGAAAGAGGTAAAGATCAGCGGCTAGAATAGAGTCGGGAATCAGAGGTTGGCAGGCAGATCAGAAGGTATGGTAGGATGGTCATGTTTGGTGATGGTGGGTAATTGGTGAAACAGGTAAGCTGGCTGTAGCAATTGGAAAGACACTTACCTCCTAGATTCAGTAGTCCTTGCGTCCCTTTATCCATTCAGCTTCCCTAGGCCCAGAAAATACAGCTACTCAGGGTAAAATTTAAAACAATAGCTACAGATAATTAACAATCAACCTGTTTGGAGATGTTATTACTCACTTTGGGCACAGGAGGACTTAAATCAAGGCTCCTGAACTGTAAATAGAGACATTACCACTGTGCAAATGACAGCAATATATGAAACGTACAGACTGATATGAATAGTTAAATGGCAATCCATCTCTTCAGTATGGGTTAATTGCCTACCATCCCATTCCTACACAATCAAAATTGCACAGGAGCATTGGAGAGAATCAGACTTTAAAATGTTCCATTTAATCCAACCTAAACCTTCAGTTTTCAGAGATTTAAATGCTTCCAGTATGCACAGAAACACATTAATGTAGTCTCTTAGCTTCTGATCAAAGAATGGTTAATAGTTCAGCAGCACAGCCTTTCTTCATGCAGCATAATCAGCCTTTCCAGGGCAAAACAAAATAATAGAGAAAAGGGAACAACAGGTGAAAGTCAAGAGTCAGGTGTACTAATTATTATCACAAAGACACAGTTAATGGGTTTAATAGCCTGTGAACAGTTTTTTAAAAAAAGCTGGAATGAGGTGAAAAAGTCCTGGAAATCTCTTCCCAAGCTATTAAATCCATTATCTGTGTGTTTTGATAGAAGTCACAATGCCTGACTTGACTTTCATCTACTGTTCACCCATCACCCTTTGATTACATCCAAGTTACAAACCAAGTTAGCTCTCTTCCAATTTATAGTTCTGTGGTGAAGCATCTGTGAAAAATATAATCTGAATTTTCTGTTTATCGATGCCAATGAGTCTATTGTTAGCTATTTCCAGCATTTTCTGACTTTGTTTTAGATGACTTTTCGCATGTGATATTTTCATCCTTTCTGAAAATGTCTTTAAAAAACACATTAATTTTTCTCTGCTCCTCCAGCAATGAATTTAAGTCCCAACTCCAGAAGCGAAACCTCTGCTGAAAAGTATGACATCTCCACATGCCACATCAGCCAACACTGTCACCTCTTGAGATACTGAAAATTAGTGGCAAACAGCCTACCAGTGTTGAATTGGAAACTGTCTATGGGTTTCTGTCCTGTAGTGACTGAAAGGTTTGAATTTATACTTTGCAAGGGAGCTTAAAATTGACAGAGAAAAATGTATTTCATTTCAACAGTTTGAGTTATATTCAAACAATGCCCAGGCATGAATGACCAGTGCATTAAATCATTCCACCCAATATTTACGTACATTTTGTCCCTTGCAACATTTTTAAATGGCAGGATATTAGAAATTGTTTCAATGGATTTTGTATTTTAAGTTTGTGAGATGTGAATGTTAAAGCTGCAAGATATTGAAATTTATCTATGCCCTGAGAAGACATTTATAGATTCATAGAGTCATACTGACTGGAAGCAGACCCTTCGGTCCAACTAATTCATGCCAACCATGTTCTTAAACTAAACTAGTCCTCTTTGCCTGCGTTTAGCCCATATTCCTCCAAACCTTTCCAATTCATGCACTTATCCAAATGTCTTTTAAATGTTGTAACTGAACCTTCATCAACTATTTTCTCTGGCAGTTCATTCCATATACAAATCGCTCTATCTGAAAAACTCGCCTCTCGTGACCTTTTTAAAACTTTCTCCTCTCACCTTAAAAGTATGGCCCCTCAGCTTTGAACACTCCCACCCTCAGGAAAAGACCCTTGCTGTGCACTTTACCTATGTCCCTCATGATTTTATAAACCTGTATAAGGTCACCTTTCAATCTTTTATGTTCCAGTGAAAAAGTCCCAGCCTATCCAGCCTATTTTTATATCTCAAACCCTCCATTCCTGGCGACATCCTGGTAAATCACTTCTGAACCCTCTCCAGTTTAATAGTATTCTTCCTATTACAGGGTGACCAGAACTGCACACAGTACTCCAAAAGAGGGCTCACCAACATCCTGTACAACCTTAACATGACATCCCGAGTCCAATACTCAAAGGTCTGAGCAGTGAAGGCAAGTGTGCTGACCGATTTCTTGACCATCCTGTTTACCTTCGATGCAAATTTCAAAGAATTAGGTACCTCAACCCTTAGGTCTCTACGTTCTACAACACTGTCCAGGGCCCTAAGATTAACTCTATAAGTTCTGCTCTTTTTTGTTTTACCAAAATGCAGCACCTTGCATTTATCCAAATTAAACTCCATCCGCTATTCCTCAGCCCATTGAAGCAATTGATCAAAGAGATCTCTTTGTAATCTTAGATAACCTTCTTCATTGTCCAATAAACCACCAATTTTAGTGCCATCTGCAGACTTACTAACCTATCCTCCTCATTCTCATCCGAATCATTTATATGGAGAAACTGAGGACTGCAGATGCTGGAGAGCCAGAGTCAAATGTGTGGTGCTGGAAAAGCTCAGCAAGTCAGGCAGCATCCGAGGAGCAGGAGAGTTGATGTTTTGGGCATAAGCCCTTCAGCTGGAATGCGAAGGGGGAAGGGGGCTGAGAGGTATTTGGGGGGAGAGGTGGGGCTGAAAGGAAGGTAGGTGGGATGGCAATAGGTGGATGCAAGTGGGGGTAATTGTGATAGGTCAGTGGGGAGGGTGGAGCAGATAGGTGGGAGGGAAGATGGAAAGGTAGGACAGGTCAAAAGGGTGGTGCCATGTTGGAGGGTTGGATGTGGGATGAGGTGGGGGGAGGGGAGGTTTGGAAACTGGTGAAGTCAATGTTGATGCTGTGTGATTGTAGGGTCGCGAGGTGGAGGATGAGGCGTTCTTCCTTCAGTTGGTGGGTGGATTTGATTTGGCAGTGGAGGCGGGCCAGGACTTGCATGACATTTGGGGAGTGTGAGGAAGAGTTGAAATGGTTGGTCACAACTTGGTGGTGTTGGTTGGTGTGTGCAGAGCAGAGATGTTCCCTGAACTGCTCCGCAAGTTGGTGTTCTGTCCCTCTGACGTAGAGGAGACCACATCGAGAGCTATGGATGTAGGAGATAAGGTAGGTAGGTGTGCAGGAAAATCTCCATTAGATTTGAAATTATCCTTTAGGGCCTTTGACTGAGGTGAGGGGGAAGGTGTGGGCGCAGATTTTACATTCGGTGCGGAGATTTGGGAGTGGAAGGTGAGGGCTAGGGTGGTTGTGAAGGGTGGGGGGGTTGTGGTCCTATTCGTGTTGCAGTTGCAGGAGTGGGGTTCAAGGGCAGAGGTGTGGAAAGTGGAGGCGATGTGCTGGAGAGCATTGTTGATCACATGGGGGGGTAAATTGTGGTCCTTGAAGTAGGAGGCCATTTGGGATATCCTGGAGTTGAATTGTTCCTCCTGTGAGCAGATACAGCGGAGGCAGGGGAATTGGGAGTAAGGAATCATGTTTTTACAGGAGATGGGGTGGGGTAAGTTTAATCAACGAGTAGCTGTGGGAGTCGGTGCGTTTGAAATAGATGTCAGTGTTGAGTCACTCTTTGGAGACTGAGAGGAGAGGTCCAGGAAGGGGAGGGAGGTGTCTGAGATAGAGTCATAGAGTCATAGAGATGTACAGCATGGAAACAGACCCTTCAGTTCAACCCGTCCATATCGACCAGATATCCCAATCCAATCTAGTCCTACCTGCCAGCACCCGGCCCATATCCCTCCAAACCCTTCCTATTCCTATACCCTTCCAAATGCCTCTTAAATGTTGCAACTGTACCAGCCTCCACCACTTCCTCTGGCAGCTCATTCCATACACGTGCCACCCTCTGTGTGAAAAAGTTGCCCATTAGGTCTCTTTTATACCTTTCCCCTCTCACCCTAAATCTATGCCCTCTAGTTCTGGACTACCCGACCCCAAGGTCTATTTACCCTATCCATGCCCCTCATAAATTTGTAAACCTCTATAAGGTCACCCCTCAGCCTCCGACGCTCCAGGGAAAACAGCCCCAGCCTGTTTAGCCTCTCTGTATAGCTCAAATCCTCTAATCCTGGCAACATCCTTGTAAATCTTTTCTGTTCCCTTTCAAGTTTCACAACATCTTTCGATTAGGAAGGAGACCAGAATTGCATGCAATATTCCAACAGTGGCCTAACCAATGTCACGTACAGCCACAACATGATCTCCCAACTCCTGTACTCAGTATGGTCCATGTGAACATGAAGTCAGGGTAGAAGGTACTGCTGAAGTTGATGAACTGTTCAACCTTCTCATGGGAGCATGAGGTGGTACTGAGTCATCAGTGTAGCAGAGGAAAAGGTGGGGGATGGTGCTGGTGTAACTCTGGAAGTGGGACTGTTCCACAGAGGTAGGCATAGCTGGGGCCCATGCGGGTATTTACAGCTTACCCCTCTGGTGATGGAAGTGGCAGGATTTGAAGGAGAAGTTGTTGAGGGTGCAAACCTGGTCCTTAGAGTGATCTTAATGTGGTCTCCTCGACATCGGGGTGACTGAACACCAACTGATGGAGCAGTTCAGGAAACACCCCCCCACCACCACTCACCTTCCACTCCTAAATCTACGCACCAAGTGTAAAATCTGTGCCCACACCTTCCCCCTCACCTCAGTCAAAGGCCCTATAAAATAATTTCAAATCCAATGGAGATTTTCCTGCACACCTACCCACCTCATCTACCGCATCCATTGCTCTCGATGTGGTCTCCTCTACATCACAGGGACAGAACACCAACTCGCGGAGCAGTTCAGGAAACATCTCTGGTCCACACACACCAATCAACCCCACCTTCAACTCCCCTTCCCACTTCCCCAAGGTCATGCAAGTCCTGGCCTGCCTCCACTGCCAAATCAAATCCACCTGCCAATTGGAGGAAGAATGCCTCATCTTCCATCTCTGGACTCTCCAACCACACGGCGTCAACATTGAACTTCTCAGTTTCCAAATTTTCCTTCCCTCCACCTCATCCCAGATACAATCCTCCAACTTAGCACCACTCTATTGAACGGTCCTACTTCCCATCTTCCTTCCTACCTATCTGCTCCACCCTCCCCACTGACTATCACAATTACCTCCCACTTGCATCCATCCATTGCCTTCCCACCTACCTTCCTCCTAGTGCCATCCCCATTCCCATATTCATCTCTCAGCCCCCTTACCCGTCCACATTCCTGTTGAAGGCCTTATGCCCAAAACATCGACCCTCCTGCTCCTTGGATGCTGCCTGACCTGCTGTGCTTTTCCAGCACCATAAATCATTTATATAAATGACAAACAAAAGTGGACCCAATACTAACCGTATGGAACACTGCTGGTCACAGGCCTCCAGTCTAAAAAACGGCCCTCTACCACCACCCTCTGTCTCCTAACATCAAATCAATTTTGTATCCAACTGTTGAGCTCACCCTGAATCCCATATGATTAAACTTTACTAATTAGTCTATCATGTTGAACTTTGTCAAAGGTTTTATTAAAGTTCATGTAAACACATCTACCATTCTGTCCTCATCAATCATTTTCGTTACTTCCTCAGAACATTCAATCAAGTTTATGGAATATGATTTCCCTCTCACAAAACCATGCTGACTACCCCTAATGAGTCCTTGTCCCTCAAGTGCATGGAAATCCTATCTTTCAGAATCCCTTTCAATAATTTATCCACTACCGATATCAGGCTCACCGATCTATAGTTGCTAGGCTTCGCCTTTCAACCTTTCTTAAATAAAGGCACAGCATTAGCCACTGTACAGTCCTCCAGCTCATCAGATGATATAAATATTTCTGCTCGAAGCACCACAGTTCTTCCCTAACTTCCCACCTTTCTGTTTTCTAAGACATCTTCTTCTGTAATGTGAACTGATTTTCAAAACATCAATATTTATTTGCCCAAGTTCTCTAGCCTCCATTTCTTTCTCCACAGTAAAATGTGATGTGAAATATTCATTTAGCATCTCTCCCATCTCCTGAGATTCTACAGTGAGATGACCTCGTTGATCTTTAAGGGGCCTTTTCTCTCACTAGATGCTCTTTTACCCTTAATGTACATATAGAATCTCTTTTGACTATCCTTAACTTTGTCTGGCAAGGCTGTCTCATATCCCCTCTTTGCCCTCTTGATTTCCCCTTAAGAATGCCCTTACTTTCTTAAATTCTTGAAGAGATTAATTTGATCCCAGTTGTCTTATATCTAATAAATGATTCTTTCTTATTCTAGAATCTTAATATCTTCCATTTGTTATTCCCTACTCTTACTAGCCTTACCTTTCATTCTCAAGAGGAACATAATGCCTCTGAATTCTCATTATCATACTTCTGAAAGCCTCCCATTTGTCAGTCATCCCTTTAGCTGTGAAAGGTCTACTCCTATCAACTTTTGAAAGTTTTTATCTCATAACATTAAAATTTGTCATACTCCAATTAAGGATTTTAACTTTTATGGAAGACTTATCCTTTTCCATGACTATTTTAAAACTAAGAGAGTTATGATGATGAGTGCCAAAGTGTTCACCTACAAATACTTCAGTCACTTGTCCTGCCTTACTTCCCAAGAGAAGGTTAAGTTTTGCTCTTTCTCTCGTAAGTACATTTACATATTGATAAAGAAAATATTCTTGGACAGATTTAACAAATTCCTCAGCATCCAAGCCTTTAACATTTTGGCAGTTTTTATTCAGAGCACAATTCTTTAGGTTATCTCATTCTCTGTCTGCTTTTCTAAATAAATTACACTTTTCTGATTCAGAGCCATCCTCATCTGTCTTTCTATTTTAACTGCTACTTAGGAACACCCCAGTGACCTTCTCTATTAGTTTAAGAGCTGCCGAAATAGAATTAGCAAATCTCCCCGCCAGGATATTGGTCCCTTTCCAGTTCAGGTGAAACCCACGACTTTTGAACAGGTCTCTTCTGCCCCAAAAGAGATTCCAATGACCCAAAAATCTGAATTCTTGAACATTGCACATCTCCTCAGCCATTGATTTACTTGTCAATATTAGAGTGGTGCTGAAAAAGCACAGCAGATCAGGCAGCATCCGAGGAGCAGGAAAATCGACGTTTCGGGCAGGAGCCCTTCATCAGGAATCATTGATGCAATTGCCCTATAATAAACCACAGGTTACTACCTTTGAGGTTCTGCTTTTTAGATTATATTCCCAACAATATAGAAACAGGTCCTTCAGCCCAACAAGTCCACACCAACCCTCTGAGGATAATCCACCCAGATCCATTCCCCTACATTTATCCCTGACTAATGCACCTATCACTATGGGCAATTTAGCATGGCCAATTCACCTGGCCGGCTCATCTTTGGATCGTAGGAGGAAACCAGAGCATGTGGCTCAGTGGTTAGCACTGCTGCCTCACAGCACCAGGGACCCAGGTTTGATTCCAGCCTCAAGCGACTGTCTGTGTGGAGTCTGCACATTCTCCCCATGTCTGCGTGGGTTTCCTCTGGGTACTCCGGTTTCCTCCCACAGTCCAAAGGTGTGCAGGTTAGGTGAGTTGGCCATGCTAAATTGTCCATAGTGTTAGGAGTAAATATAGGATAGGGGAATAAGTCTGGGTGGGTTACTCTTCGGAGGGTCGGTGTGGACTTGTTGGGCCGAAGGGCCTGTTTCCATACTGTAGGGAATCTAGTCTCTGTGCCTCAGGCTAATTGGTTCTTCAGCTAGTTTTGAAATTGTTCTCTTCCTCTGTAGCATACTTTGGAAAAGCCCAAAACATGTAGCTAACCGCTCGCCTATCCCGTTCCCTCTCCCAATTGCTGGCATGTTCTACAACTCATCCTGAAGCAGTAAAGCTGCAGGATTTATTGTGGCCAGCAGGAGTAGGACATGCTTTGAAAACAAATGGATCTTCCCAACCACTCTTCTTGAAGAATCCCACCACAACAGGATTAACTTTGCCATGCCTATGAACCTGAGAGTTCAAGCAGTAGAAGATTATAAGAAAGAGAACTTGCTTGATATAGCCCTTTTCAAGACCTCATTGTGTCTCAACGCCATTTACAACTAATTACTTTCTTTTGAAGTGTAACCACTGCTGTATCACAGAAAGAAGCAGCTCTCATGCACCCATAAGTGACCTGGATTTTACCAGGTCTCCAGGGATATTCTGGGCGGGGTGCAAAATGCCAAATGAAGGCAACGGTTGGAGTGCTCATCATCTCCCTGTTATCATGGAACTTGTTTAACAGCAGGGAGCAATGGTGGGCACCATTCCCACCCAGATCCCAATGGCACTGCTTGAGTGGCGAATTTAAAAACTGTTCAAGCTTCTGGTGACATTTTACTGGTTCACATTAGAGGGAGACTGTAAGGTGACCCTTGGCACCCTCTTTTTCCGCATTTATTGGGGGATCCATGAGGATCCCGCCTCAGCACAATGGCCTTCCTGTAGCATCAACCCCCCCCCATCACTCACTAAGGCCCTCACCAATACATACACACACACAGACACACACACACACACACACCCATCCCACCCCCGATTCTAACATGGCTATGGCTCTGGCAACCCTAAAGCACATTTGCTTGTTTCCTTCCAAAGACATTAGCCATTGCTGGTTCTCGCTGTGTGTACTCCTAAACCATCTGACTGACCATTAGCTCTTGGAGACTGGTTCTTTTCAATGGACTGGTTCCCTGGAAGCAAAATGCAGGTGGAGTTTCCCCAGCCAGCATGACTGAAGTGGGAATGCCCCAAGCTTTGTGGCTAATTGCTCTCTTGACAAAACGAAAACATTGATGATGTGTTTTTCTGGTATCATTTAAAGGATAAAGATTGGCTTGAATACCAGAGAGAACTCTCTTGCTCTTCTTTGTGCAGTGTTTGAAACTACTTAAGAAGATAGAAATGGCCTCAACTTAATACCTCACCTGCAATACAGCAATTCCGAAAATGCAGCACTGCACAAATACTGTACTGGAGGCTTGATTATTTACATAAGTTGGAAGAGTGGGGCTCAGAGACCAGATGTCTACCCATTAGACAATGACTTAAATAAAATAACTATGAAGTGAAAGGTATATCTGACACTTGTCTGAGATTCTCCATTGAAATGAATTAAACAGTCAGGTGCATTGATTATGTTGAGTTGTAAATCTAAGATGGAAATGTGTTGCTGGAAAAGCGCAGCAGGTCAGGCAGCATCTAGGGAACAGGAGAATCGACGTTTCGGGCATTAGCCCTTCTTCAGGAAGGGCTAATGCCCGAAACGTCGATTCTCCTGTTCCCTAGATGCTGCCTGACCTGCTGCGCTTTTCCAGCAACACATTTCCATCTCTGATCTCCAGCATCTGCAGACCTCACTTTCTCCTTGTAAACCTAAGTTCCACTACCTCCAACAAAGCCCTACACAAGAATTTAAGAACTAGTTACAATTACAAAGAGACACAGAGGAATTTATTGCATAGAAATAAACAGTTTGTCAATCTTGTTCATGGTGGCCGAAGGTGACTTACAAAATTCATTCCCACCTTTCAGCTCTTGGTCCAAGGTCTCACGGTTATAGCACTTCAAGTCTATCATCAGATTTGTTTTGTTTTTACATACAAAGAGTTTCTGCTTCTACTGAGCTTTCAGACAGTATGTTCTAAATTCTTACCATGCTTTGAGTGAAATAAATACTTCTCAATGCATTTTAAGCCCTTGACCAATGCATTAGGTCTACATTCACTGCTATCTGCTCAAGTAAATGAGTCTGTCTTATTTTATGTCATTATAAGAACACTTCACGTAATTCTGCTCATGGTGATACAGGGAGGTGATGATTTTAGAAAGGCAACAAAGGAGATTCTGAAGAATGCTGCCATGGTTAGTAATCTATCTTTGGGGGAATACTGGGCAGGCTGGTGTCATTTCCATTGGCTGAGGAGAGTTTGTTATCTAAATGTAACACAAAGCAAAGTGCATGGATTCTATTTACTTGAAGTTATCTGGGAGTTCATTTACTGCTAAACTAACACATTTGTACAATGTAATGTCTAGACACAGCCAGTACCTCAAGTGCTATGGCTGTAGAGAACCTGTGGCCTGTGGTCATTTGATAACATCCAGGTATTTGGTTCATTTACATCTTGAACTTTTAAAAGGGCATTATGCCAAGGGTAATAGCATACCAATCCTTTTATTTAACCAAAGATGGCATTCATATGCTATAATTAAAATAAAATAGTTGGTGAAAGCAAATGTGGTTCTAAATGGAGAGTTGTAATATTTACAAGTGTAAGAATCCATCTTATCATTTCAGTGGCTTGAGTTCATTTTGAGACCTTCTTATGGTGGAACATTCCAGAAGTATGGTCTTTGCTGTTGTCTTATTAATGTGTTGTTCGTTGCCCTGCTGTTCCATCATAATCTTATCATCACAGTGTGTTCTTTCGTTCATTCTTTTCCATATGCTGAACTCATTGTCAGAAATGATTTCAAAAGATCCTCAATTTGTCTACCATAGATGGGCTGAAGTGTTCCTTACCTGCCTGACAATAAGAAATTTGGAGAAATAATCAGTGACTAAATGAATTTGCCCCATCAAAAGTAAATAGATCAATGGAAATTTTAAACCAAATGATTTATGGAATCTCAAGTGGGTGTGGAGGTTCTGCACATTTTTGTAGCTGATCGCTCTGGCATGCCTCGTACACATCAGCAACTTTTCTATTAATCCAGGGCCAGTATATCTTATCACATACTAGTCATCTCAACCAATCTATGCTAAGCTGTCCTGGGTGGAGTTGCATTAATAGGTCCTGGCAGACAATGCCAATAGAGATACTGAGTTCATATATCATGTCAGGCCATCCTTCAATATAGTGCCTTCAGATGTGAGTTGTTAACTATTTCTGATTGAAACTGGTTGGCCAAAATGGAAAAGATCAATTTTGAGCATATCTTCCACCTGTTTGTCCAAGCTGTCAATTTGTAGATTCAGTGAAATGCCTGCATCTTTATTTGGATTTAGCAATCTGCTCAGCACATTTGAGGTAAGCATTTTGCTACCAAGTTTGGTGAGAGATGTTCAAGGCGTAAGCAGTACTTTTACCAGATGTTGTGTGGTCCATCTGGTACCTATATTTCCAGATCAGGCTGGTAGTTCTGCCACTGCTGGTCCATTCATGTCTACCAGGTAAAGTATTAGTAACTTCCACTCTGATTGTTATAGTATCAATGTAAAGGAATGACAACCCATTGAATGCAATTCATTTAGCAGTTTGCAGTTGTCAGTTGTACCATTGAGTTCCAATAATTCTTCAGAATTTGGATGATAGGATATTGGCACTAGCTCCCTTGTCAACTTTCGTCTTGAGTATATGTTTACCAGTTTGTTTTGACAAATGAGGTTGACAATGGGAAAAAAAAACCTCCAGTTGGTTGACTTCACATAATGTGTTACATTCACAACAGGAACAATTTGTTCATCCTCTGTTCCATGGTGCATCTTAACTCACAGAAAGTGAGGACCGTAGATACTGAAGATCAGAGTTGAAAACTGTGGTGCTGGAAAAGAATCGCAGGTCAGGAAGCATTTGAGGAGCAGGAGAATCGACATTTCGGGCATAAGCCATTCATCAGAAATTCCTGAAGGGTTTACACCAGAAATGTCGATTCCATCTTAACTGTCTTCCAGTGAGTTTAACATATCAGCTTACATTTACAAGGGTCCCTGATGTACTCCTTACTGCTGTTGTCAAGCTGCTGTGTCTGCCTTCAAAAGAACCGAAGAAGAGTCATGCCAGACTTGAAATATTATCTTTGTTTCTCTCTCCAAACTTGCTGTCAGACTTGCTGAGTTTCTGCAACATTCTGTGTGTTTGTTGTGTCCTGCTTTTCTCTCTGGCTTCATCCTTGTTTTTTTTTGCATAGGTTGACGTGCTGGCCTTTTATACCACATTCCTGACAAATGCTGGACAGCTTTTCACTAAGTGGGATAGACTGCAGTTGACACAACATTTGCTTGCTTTTCTTGAGCTGGCTGCAACATAAATACTGTTTGTTGCACCTGGTGCTTGCAGGTGCTATTGTCCAACTGCAGCGGCTCCATACTTTCTGCTAACTGCAAGCAGCGAATCACTGATGTGGGCTTTCTTTGTCTTTTTTTATTCAGCTGTAGTATGTGGGTGTTGCTGACTAGGCCAGTATTTGTTGCCATCCATAGTTGCCTTTGAGAAGGTGGTAGTGAACTGCCTTCTTCAACCACTGCAATCCTTTGCTGTAGGTAGACCCACAATGCTGTTATGGAGGAAATTCCAGAATTTTGACCCAGAAACAGCGAAGGAACAGCAATATATTTTCAAGTTGAATTTTCTAAGAGGTCTTTTTGGAATGCTTTGAGAAGCATGATGCAATTGCCAATTCTATTCACTTCTGAGATAGGTCAGCCTCAAAAATGTAATCTAATCTAATCTAATCATATTTGTTGCCCTTGTTATAGCATCCACTTATAAATTATCTATTGATACTATGGTCTTTGCCTATAGGAAATCAATTCTAAGTAATAAATTCTAAAGTTAACTTGATATTTCTTGGCCTCTTCAGATATGACTGAGGAATTGACTGTGTAACTCTCATTACCAACTACTAGAAGTATCTTCATAGAATGCTCAACTGGTTCTACAACTGCTTAGTTTATTATCCTTTATTTAAAGAGTTTGAACTTGGAAAATAAATCCATGGCTTTCCAATTCATGCTGAGGGATTTGGTACTCATCCTTCTATGCTTTCCACATGGTACTAAATGTTCCTATTCTATTTTTTAGCTTGAAATGTACTTTAGGGTTTGTTCTGTTGGCCTTGCACTGTTCCTGAAAGCAGCCTACTTTTCATTTCAGTTATTTGAATTTAAAGTGCATCTTCTCATTCTGTCTAGGTTAATGCCTGTTATCCATTAAAATTTGAAATAGCCTTTAGATATGGTAAGTTTGAATTTGTTAGCTGCTTACATGGACCTGACCAACTTGGAATTACTCACAGTTTGAATCGAAATGCCATTTCTTATGTTTTCTTAACAGTAGGAACCTCTGGTAACTGTTATATTTCATCCACCGCTGTTTCTCTTAGCTATCCAGCTTTTAAGGTTGGTACTTTACTTTTGAAAAAAATAAAGAAAATCCAACTATGCACCATATAATAATATTGTTCCATTATCCACGTACCACAAATGAACTATGCATATTCTATTTTCTTGAAGATCTCTATCATCGAAGCTTATATTAATCACCGTCAAATTTCTACATTACTCTGCATGACCCATTGGAACAGAAAAAGTTACCACATGCGTCAAATGTGAAGGTTACTCAGCTATTATTTATCGCTGTGGTTTGTGTTGAAGAAGCACAAGGTCACAGGAGACATCATTGTTAAAGACCTCAGGAACATTTCATTTCTCTACTGCACAAGTAATTAGTAGTTGCTGTGTGTTTGCAACAAGAGCAGAGATGCTGGGATTATGAAAACATCACTGGTAGTCACAGAATTTTGCAGTGCTTAAATTATGTGCAAGGAATGGAAACAGTGTTTAAAAGAAGGGAGTAAATAGCTTCTTTATGAGAACACTGAACACAACACTTTCCATTTGGCATTCCCTCAGGGTTGAGGATGAATTGTTTAGTTCACCTCCATAATTGTAACCACTTTCAGGAAAGGAGATGAATCTGACGATGGAAATTACAGAGGCACTTCCCTACTGTGCACCATGGGAAAGGTCATTGCAAGAATCCTCCTCAAATACTGGGAGGAGGTGGCTGAGGATCTCCTTCCTGAGTCTCAGTGTGACCACAACCTGCTGAAAGGCGCAACGGACATGATTTTTAGTGCATAACAAATCCAAGAAAAGTGCAGAGAATGCAGCAAAATGTTCTACAAGGCCTTCGATCTCACAAAGACATTTCACCCTGTCAGCTAGAAGGGATTGTGAAACATACTCCTCTAATTCAGCTGCCAACAGAAATTCAACCTCATTCACTCGCTGCTTCATGATGACATGCAAGTGTCATCTGCACCAGCGCAATCACCACAGACCCAGTATGACCACAAACTAGGTTCAAGCAAGGCCTGGGTCATCACGCCAACACTCTTCTTCATCTTCCTCACTGCAACACTCTACCCTATCTCACTGCTGGAATGGAGCTAACTAACATGACAAGTGAGAAACTATTCAACGTAAGTACAGCATGATCAGAATAGCTATGGCTGTGTGACAAAGATTCGGATTTAGGTGTTGCCAGCTACAGGGGAATATTTAAACAAGAACTAGCTAAGAACAAACAAATGGATGCCCAGAGGACTATGAGAGAAATTAAGACTTTGATTGGAAGCAAGTCCCGAATAGTGAGTTTAAAATCTCATTAGAGATTTAATGCTGTAACAACCTAGCTGAAATAGATTTAGCTAATTTTAATCCAGTTTCCACTAATGGTGTCAATCCACCTCACTAACATCCTAGACTATTAAAGTCACAGCCTGTTATGCTCAAAATCATATTTAACAGTCAATATATCAAATTCCTGCTATGTCCCAACAGTGGGATAGATCCACCAGGCACTATGAAACAGGTTTGAGGGGCTGAATAACCAACTTTCATTCCTTTAGGGCACAGTGAGGTCAAAATTTTGGTTCTAGGTATACTTAACATTGATTCCAAGCACGTCAGAGTCGAATAGGTAAAAATAAGGGCAGAACATTTCTAGCTATGTGCTTTCTACCAATGAGAGGAGCAAGAGGGCAAAGGAACATTATCATCTCCTAGTTACCGTTCAGGTCACAGACCATCTTAACTGGAAATGTTCATTTTTTTTATTCATTCATGGGATGTTGGTGCCACTGGCTGGGTCATCCTTAATTGCCCATCCTTAATTGTCTTTGAATTAAGTGACTTGCTGGGTCATTTCAGAGGGCAATACAGAGTCAACCACATTGCTGTGGGTCTGGAGTCACATGCAGATGGACCAGGTAAGGATATCGGATTTAAAGGGCATGGGTGAACTAAATGGGCTTTTACAATGGTTATATGGTTGCAATTAGACAAGATTTTAATTGCATTATCTGTCATGACTGGCTATCCTCAAAACTGACACTTAATCATTATTGGAAATTCAAACCTAGCAATTTTGCAGGAGTGCCTTCAGTACAAGGACTGCAATTATTCAAGAATCCAGCTCACAATCCCTTTCTCAAGGGAAACCTTGCCAAGTACACTTAAATCCCACAAGCACATTTATATAAAAAAGCTGTACTTTACACAATGAGGTTGTATTGATCTTCCCCATCATCAATAAAGTCAGGGGTTGTGTTATAGCCACAGGTCTCCTATAATTACACACTTAGAAGCCCAAAGTAAAACCAAGTCATTAACTGAATACACCTTAAAATGATCAACAACACCCCTGAAAGTACCAATCAAAGTTCACTAAGTGTAAATAGCAAGGAGCGACCCAATTAGATAATCTGACGATGGTGGAAACTGAAGGATGAATGCTAATTATGACTAGACCAGTTAGTCTAACATTTATGGTGGGCACATTATTGGAGTCTATAACCAAGGATGGAGTAACTGAATACAAGTGGTGCCTCGGAACATGAATTTAATTCATTTTAGGAGCCTGTTCGGATTGTGAAAAGTTCAGATTCCGAAACTATTTTCCCCATAAGAAATAATGAAAAGTGAATTAATCCGTTTCTGGATCCAAAAAAAAACATTTTCAAGACAGTTTTAACTGCAAATGCACATAATTAAGGTAAAAAAAAATGAGTAAATGACCAAAATATCAAGTAATCATAATAAAAACAAGAAATAAATGCACTAACGTGAAAATAACTACATTTACCTTAGTGAGGAGTGCTAATGGTGCATGTGGAAGCTGGAGAGGAGGAAGGAGGGAGAGGGTTTACTGCTTGGAAGGTGAGTCACCTTCCATAATAACATCAGGTAACTGTGCTTCTGCTGTTTGCTGTCTTTGTCTCTTCATTGTCGTAACACTAAGACCACTTGTAGAGGGCTGGGGCTCACTGGACTGGCTTTCTTTCGAGAACCACCTTTCCAAAATTGTCTAGTGTTGGCGACTTTTCTGAATTTTTCTGAAGTGGTCAATCACATTGCCATTGAACATGTTTATGCTCCTGTTGACCACTGCCTTGTTAGGATGCCACTTTTCAACAATGGCCTGTATTTTAGACCACAGGAAGCACAGTTCCTTAATTTCGGTACTGGAAATGTTCTCACTAGCTCCCTCTTCCTCCTCTGAAGAAATTTCCTCTGCCACTTCTTCTTGCTGCTTCTTGTGGAGGTGCTGAAGCTCTTCTGTGGTGAGTTCATTCTTGTGATCCTCCACTAACTCCTCCACATCCTCTTCACTCACCTCCAAGCCCATGGACTTGCCCAGAGACACAATAACAGGCACAACAGGCATTCTTCGAAGCTTTCAAAGTCTCTCCCTGCAACACATTCAGGCCAGAGTTTCTTCCAGGCAGAGTTCATTGTCCTCAGAGACACTTCCCTCCATGCTTTGTCTATGATTCTTAAGCAATGGAGGATATTATAATGATCTTTCCAAAACACGCTGAGGGTCAGTTCGGTCTTGTTTGTCACCTCAAAGCATCTCTGGAACATAGCCTTGGTGTACAGTTTTTTGAAATTTGAGATATCTTGCTGGTCCATGAGCTGGATGACAGGAGTGGTATTGGAGGGCAAGAACATCACCTTGGTGAAGCTATATTCGCCCACCAAATCTTCTTCCAAGCCTGGAGGTTGAGCAGGAGCATTGTCCATCTCAAGATAAGCCTTCACAGAAGGGGCAAACTCTTCATGAATCCACTCAGTGAAGAACTGCCTGGTAACCCATGCTTTCATGTTTGCCCTCCACATCACATTAAGCTTGCTCTTCATAGTGGGTGGCACGGTGGCACAGTGGTTAGCACTGCTGCCTCACAGCGCCGGAGACCCGGATTCAATTCCCACCTCAGGCGACTGACTGTGTGGAGTTTGCACATTCTCCCCGTGTCTGTGTGAGTTTCCTCCGGGTGCTCCGGTTTCCTCCCACAGTCCAAAGACCTGCAGGTCAGGTGAATTGGCCATGCTAAATTGCCCGTAGTGTTAGGTAAGGGGTAAATGTAGGGGTATGGGTGGGTTGCGCTTCGGCGGGTCGGTGTGGACATGTTGGGCTGAAGGGCCTGTTTCCACACTGTAATGTAATCTAATCTAATCTAACATTGTTCTTTTTGAACACATGTGGATGCTCTGAGTGGTACACAAGCAAAGGCTTTACCTTGTAGTTTCCACTAGCATTACCACGCAACAAGAGAGTAAGCCTGTCTTTCATCAGCTTATGGCCTGGTAAAGACTTCTCTTCCTGAGTTATATAGGTCCTCCTTGGCATCTTTTTCCAGGAGAGGCCTGTCTCATCACAATTGAACACCTGTTGTGCCACATACCCCTCAGTGTTCACAAACTCACTAAATTTCTTCACAAAATTTGCCGCTGCATCCACATTCAAACTAGCAGCCTCTCCATGCATAACAACACTGTGGATCCCAGTTCTTTTCTTAAAGTTTTCAAACCACCTCCTACTAGCCTTAACTCATCACTATCAGCACTACTTCCAGGCATGTCTTTTTTAAGGTCAGCATACTTGGCTTTCTCACAAATTATGCCCTCAGAGATGGGATCACCAACCATTTTTCGTTTATCCACACTAAGAGGAGTTTTTCCACCTCCTCTATAAACTTCGATCTCTTAGAGATCAGGGTCGTAACACCTTTTGCCACATCAGATGCTTTTATCACTTCTTTATTTTTCAGAATTGTACACACGGTCGATTTCGGCATCTCAAACATGGCAGCGAGATCAGACACATGCGTACCTCTCTCATGCTTAGCGATAAGTTATTTCTTCAACTCAATTGTCGTTCTCACGGACTTCCCCTTACTCTTATTGGCTTCACTGCTCTTCTTGGGTGCCATGGTGAAGGCACAAGGGTGATAATGAAAAAAACCCAGCACAAATCAAGGTTAAAAACACGAGGTAAATCAGTGATGGATACATGAGAGATGCTTTCATGTCTACTTCTGGGGACGAACTGAACAAACAATGTGTGACCTGAACGGTACATGGTGTTCGGATTCTGAAAATGTGTTCGGAATTTAGGGCAAAATTTTCTCGAAATAATTGTTCGGATTCCGATTTGTTCGAACAATAGGATGTTCAGATTCCGGGGTCACCACCGTACTTGGAAAATTTTCATTAAATCAGGGAGTGTCAGCATGGATTCATGACAGGTAGGTCATGTCTGACGCCCCACTAAATGTTTTTGAGAAGTGACTAGGATAGTGATCAGGGAATGTCAATGGATGTTATTTACATGGAATTTCAGAAAACTTTTAATTAAGTCCAATGTAGGAGATTTAACTACAGTGGAAACGTTAGGAGCTGAGGGAAAATTACTGACATGGAAGGGAAATTGAGTGGCAGGTGACAGAAAGTAGGGATAATGGATAGGTGCACAAATTGGCAGGACGTGACCAATGGTGTCTCAGAAGGATCTGTGTTAGGGGCCATAATTATTCACTGCATTTATTAACAGCTTGGGTAGTGCCATTGGCAGTCATATATCGAGATTTGCTGGTGACACAAAATTGTAGGCGATCACATAAAATTACAAAAAGAAAATGATAGACAAGGTGAATGGGCAAAACTGTGGCAGATGGAGTTCAATGTAAGCAAGTGTGAGGTTATCCATTTTCGACCAATAAAGCATAGATCACCACATTTTCTACATGGTATGAAGGTAAATAATGTGCACGTCCAAAGAGACTCGGGAGTTCAGGTTCACAGACCTTTAAAATGTCATAAACAGGTGCAGAAAATAATCAAGAAATCAAATGGAATGCAGGCTTTTCTCTAGAGGACCAGAGTACAAGGATGCAGTAGTTATGCTGCAGTTATACAAAATCCTGCTTAGATATCACTTGGAGCACTGTGAGCAGATCCAGGCACTAGACCTTCTGAAAGATATATTGTCCTTGGGAGGGAGTATGATGTCAGATTACAAGAATAATACCTGACTGCAGAATTTAAGTTATGAAGATTGATTATACAAATTAGGACTGCTTTCTCTGGAATTTAGAAGATCAAGGAGTCAACTGATCGCAGTCTTCTAGATGATAACTGGAAAAGCCAAGTAGATAAAGATAAACTATTTCTACTGTTGGGCATTCTAGAACTAGGTGTCATAGTCTAAGCATCAGTGCCAGACCATTTAGGAGGGATGTTAGGAAGCACTTCTCCACACAAAAGGTGGTAGATGCTTGGAACTGTCTTCTACAGATGGCAGTGGATGCTGGACCAGCTGTTAATTTTAAATCTGAGGTAGGTACACTTTTGTTAAGTCAAGTTATTAAAAGAGATGGGCAAAAGGCAGATATGAAGACAAGTCACAGATCAGCCATGATCTCATTGAATGGTGGAACAGATTTGAGGGGCTGAATGGCCCACTTCTCTTCCTATGGCTCAAGAAGAACTTCCCAGCTCTTCTTTGAATAGTCCTACAGGTTTTTAAATACCACCCAGAGTCTCCCGTTTTGTGGCTTATCCAGAAAATAGCTGGTGTGATTTTCTCCTGATACTGCATTGGAATGATACTCTAGATTATACGTTCAAAATGCAGGAGTGGAATTTGAACCCATGATCTTGTGATTCATAGATGACAGAGCAACTGCCAAGCCAACGTTGATATCTCCTTTCACCACATCAATTAGTATTCTGACAACTAGTTATTATATGAACATTTACTATTGGACTTGTAATTGACAGTTTCTTTTTTACCAAGGAGTTGAATTTTGCTTTTATTGTGATTTAAGAAATGCATTAAACAATTTTCACACCACCAGAATATAAATTCACTCTAAAGCATTCCAAGGTCCTTACTTCATAAAATGGCTTGCTCCTCACAATTTATTTTCTTTGGTTGATTTGTGTTTATATTTAATTCTCCAATTATTGATCTACCCAGTACATGGTTTATAAGCAAAATCACGCAAGCAGCATGCCGTGTGTTTGTACAAAGGACTGAATTGTCATTATTGTCTGACGGTTACACTGCAGTTTGCCCTTTTTGACTCCTATTCCCTCTATACGAGGAAGTGAATTTCCTACATTCTGCACTTTCAATGATGATCATGAATATTCCATAACATTCAGCAACTCTTCACTGATTGGAGTCATACCTGGAATCAAGGAAGTTGTCGAGGTGGTAGGAGGCTTCTCATTCTCAGCTTCTGGATATCTCCGCAGGAGTTCCTCACAGTAGAGTGCTTGATCTTGCTATTGTCAACTGCTTCATCAATGATATTCCCTCCATCATGAATGTTAAAGAGAGCAGTCCCTTAAAAACTGAATTTTCCTAGTGTTTACTATTTAACATGAGATTTAATTTAAAAGCTATTACAACAGTACTTCATTTTCTAAAGTTCTAGCTATGAAAACAAAGGAAGGAATACAAAAAAAACCCAGAAGTCACAATTCCCTTTGAACTGGCATCAACAATTTATTTGCTAATAAATGCACCCCATATCAAAATATTGTTCTTCAAAAGAATGCTAAACTAACTCTCAGGTGTAAGAAGGCAAGGAGACAACAATTATTCAATAAGATGAGTGGCTGTCCCATGGCCACTGGCCAAAAGGGTTCAGACAGTTGATTGACACAAAGAAAATAACCTGCCCCTAGAAATATGATATAACAAGAAGTGTCAGGCCCAGAGGGAAGTTCTTCAACTCTTTAACCTTGTAGGCAGCAGTTCTCATTGGACAAACCCCAACGGTCAGTCTTCATTGAACAGGTTTCATCTAGCCTTCTTCACCTGGCATATTGCAGATGGACTAGGAGAAGCTAAGGAAGACCAAGGGCAGAGTTCCCTAACACCTCAGCTAGAGAGCAGGATGCTTCCCCCACAGCTTTAACAAGACTAAGACATTCTGTGCTGAAACTTATTTGTCCCCTGATATCAGCGAATATCATGATTGTTGTCATGATTATATGCTTTCTTTATCTAACTAATTAATGTTTCATATCTAAACCACTGCTTCTTACCAAAGTCAATAAGCAATCAGAAAATTACATACAAATCATCGACTGCCATATTAGAAAACTGTGATTATGATCCCTGAAATTAACATTCAAATCAGAAATGGGGATGTTTGTGGAAGACTGCACACTGTTCAGCACAATTCATGACTCAGACACTGAAGCAGTCCATGTCAAACTGCAACAAGATCTGGAAAGTATGCAGGTTTGGTCTGAAATGTGGCGAGTAACATACACTTCTTACAAATGCTGGGCAATGACCGACTCCAACAACAGATAATCTAACATCCATTATATTGAATGGTATCACCATCACTGAATCTCCCACTATCAGTATCCTGGGGTTGACCATTGTACAGAAACTGAATTGGATGAGCTACATAAATACTGTGGCTACAAGAGCATGTAGGAGGCTAGGAATCCACAGTGAATAACTCACCTCCTGACTCCCCAAGGCACCAGTTAGAAGTGGAACAGAACACTTGCCTGGATGAGTACAGTTCCAACAACACTGAAAATGCAGCCCACTTGATTGAAACCACACCCACAAACATTCAGTCCCTCCACCGCCAATGCTCAGCAGCATGAATGTGTGGACCATCTACAAGATATTCTAAAGAAATTCATCCAACCCTCTTAAGCAGTG
The DNA here is from genome assembly GCF_004010195.1 of Chiloscyllium plagiosum. Classification (NCBI taxonomy): domain Eukaryota; kingdom Metazoa; phylum Chordata; class Chondrichthyes; order Orectolobiformes; family Hemiscylliidae; genus Chiloscyllium; species Chiloscyllium plagiosum. The sequence continues at coordinate 58,811,399 of NC_057721.1, read as the reverse complement.
TCTTCCAAACCCATGATCACTGCAATTCAGAAGGACAATGGCAGTAGATACATGAGTAACACCACCTCGTGAAAGTTCCCCTCCAAGCCACTTAGCATCTAGACCTATATGTATACTACTGCTCCTTCAGTGTCACTGAATCAAAACCTGGAATTCCCTCCCTAACAGCATTGTGGCTCTACCAATACCAAATAGACTGTACAAATTCAAGAAACTAGCTCACCACCACCTTCTCAAGGGCAACTAGGGATGTGCAGCTAGCAATGCCTACATTCCAACAGTGAATAAAAAAAATTAACAAGTTGTTATGTAATGAAAGCGATTGTTAGACATTTTACAAAGGTAAATAATTTCAGAAATGTTCTTAAAATAAGTATTCAGTCGGACAGAATTTGAGTATTTCTGAAAAAGAAAGATATTTTATTGAGGCGTTTTATCTTGCCCTTATCAGAACATCTGCAGAAAAGTGATGTAAAAGTAATAAACGTTTTTATAGTTAAGAGAATAGAGTGTTGTGTGTTGATATGTGGGTTCTGATTGGTAAAGTTGCTACCAAGGTGGTCAGTTATATGATGATTGACAGTTAACCGCAAATTTTTTAAAAATTTAAACGAAGCAGGTCAACTCTGATTGGTTAAGATATTGTCCTGAGGAATGAGCCAGAGATGGTTGTTAACCTATTTTGTTAATTTAAAACAGTTGCATTATTTTTTTTCTATTCTGCAATTAACAAACCTCTGCATCTTAATATCACATTCACAATTGTTAACAGCATGGAAAGAAGGTATTTGGTCCATCATCCCTGCACTGTTCTGCCTTTTCCTGCCTGTTCCTTATACCTTGCATGTTATCTCTATAATAGTAAACATCTAATGCCCTCGAGTGCCTCGATTGAACCTTCTTCCTGTAGCTGGCTCTGAGGAAGTTGCATCAGTGTAAATAAAGGGTGATTTGGGGACAGGATACTGGAATCTGTGAACTTATTTCATTTCCAGCATACTTCCAGGTACTGCATTCCAGACCCTGACTACTGTCTGTGTGTAAAAGTGTTTTTTTTTTCTCTTTGCTTCTCACCTCCTTTCTGAGTCTTCTGTATAAAGGCTGGTTCTCAATTGTATTTTCTACATAATGCCTGCACCCTTTTTCAAAGCCATCTTAGTTTCTAACTCCTTTCTCCCCAAGACATTCTAGAATTGTTTGCCCTACATTTTTCTTTTAACAGAATAAACCACAACTGTATCTGAGTCATCTCTTTTTCCAAGATAGCATTCTTTCACCTACTTTTTTTTTCCGACAACCTTTGACTTCAGTTTATTCTGTAATTATTCCCCCATTAATTATTCTCACCATACATGTTTTTTGTTCTTCTCACCATAATCTTAAACCTTTTGATATAATGGCTACTGCCCCCTACTGTTTCCTGCATTGAAATGTGACATTCTTGGCCCATCTCAGTCCTAAGAACAGGCCTAACAGTGCTACTTTACTTAACGGGCTAGACACACGCTGCTGTTGGAAAGTGTACTCTATTATGTTTGCGCATCTCTAATTTCTTTGCAAGCTCATTCAACTAGTTGGGATCTAAAGGCAATCCAAACAATGTAATTGCGCTCTTTTTGTTCTTGAGCTCACACTATAATGGTTTCTGTCCTTGAACCGTTGGAACACTCTCTTTCTCCAGCACTTCAATGCTCTCCTTAATAAGTACCACCACCCTCTTCATCTCTCTTTTCTGAACACCTTGTATCCAGGAATATTTAACAGTCTGCACTGCTCCTTCTTCAAACACGTCTCTGTTATAGCCACAACATTTCAACTCCCCAGTCTTCTACATTATAACTTGTGCATTTGCACTCATGCACAGTAACCTTGGCTTAAAATGTTTTAACTTCTCCCTTAATCTGACTTCATGAATTCACTTATTATTCTCTGTTCTGGTGTTATCTGCCTGTCCTAGTATTTTGTACACCATGGTATTCTACTAGAATATTCATTTGTGTTCCCATGTGCGTGTTAATTTAGCTTATAGTCCCTACCTAACAGCACCAGCAAAATGCCCTGCATTTGCAGCGTCATGATAGAGCACTACGAAGCTTCCAGTACAGACAAGTGTGGTATACTGCAAACCCAACTGACAATCTTAAATTGGTTGTCAGTGTAATTCTTAATACACACAAGGTTATTTAGTAAAGTTGCACAATCTCAAAATCACATCTAATGTTGGTCTCGGGATTGGCAAGTATGGTCTGGTTGGGTACATCAGGACCCTGCTTATTGTGAACAACCAAAGGTGCATGTTGCTTGATACAATTTGCCAGCCTCTGGGATGTAAGGCCTAGCATCACACCATAAAACACATTACTCATTTGATAGGTAAAAGCCTTGTTTTATTTTGATTGCAGCGTCCTGTTGTTTTGTTACTTCATGGCTGCAGTATGAAACTGCTTGCTTCACCTGTTGCTTGGATTTTTGAGGTGCCTTACTCAAATTTGACATAGACTGGGCAGTTCTCAGTTCTGAAAATAGTAGATTTATGCCTGTTCATGAGCTTGTGCAACATACAGCATGAAATTATTTGATCAAGGTAGCAACTGGCTTGTCTGATTGCCTTTGCAGAGCCCAATCTCAGCATCAACTTTGCATGGTGAGCAAATGCCAAAGGTCCTATTCCTGACTGAATAAAATATCTGAACGTCATTCTCTGGTTCATTCCTCAGGGCAAAGCTTTCACTAGTCAGAATGTAGAGATGCCGGTGTTGGACTAGAGTGGACAAAGTTAAAAATCACACAACATCAGGTAATAGTTCAACTGGTTTATTTGGAAGTACAAGTTTTCAGAGTGCTGCTCCTTCATCAGGTAGCTCGTGGATCAGGATCATAGGACACAGAAATGTTCATAAAAGAACAAAGTGTCATACGACTGATGAGATGCATTGAACAAACCTAGATTGCTGTTAAGTCTTTAAACACTTAGAATTCACACAACACCATGTAAGAGTCCAACAGGTTTATTTGGAAGCACTAGCTTTCAGAGCACCGCTCCTTCATCAGGTGGTTTATCAGGACAACCACCTGATGAAGAAGCAGTACTTCGAAAGCTAGTGCTTCCAAATAAACCCGTTGGACTACAACCTGGTGTTGTGTGATTTTTAACTTTGCCCACCATAGTCCAACACCGGCACCTCCAAGTCATCCATCAGAATGGGGAAGCAGGTTTCAATTCATTAATATGTAAATCCCAGACCTTCTTTCAAGTCACATTCCCAAGATAACTGAAGGCATTATAAAAAAAAGGTGACATCTCAACTCAGACAATGCATTAAAAAGGTGTGAGGTTAGAGTCTGTCTGGTTCTTTTTCCAAAGTAGGAATTATAAAATATCATTTGGACTGACTCCCTTCAGGTTGTGTGCTTTTTGAACAAAATAGAATATATCTGCAAATAAATTCTGCAAATGAAAATTCACCCCAAAGATTTATATTGGTGCAGCAATCACCAGAGAGAAAAAGAAAGAGAGAGAGAAAGAATGAGAGAGCAAGAAAGATAGAGAGAGAGAAAGAAAGAAAGAGAAAGAGAGAGAAAGAGAGAGAAATAGAGAGAGAAATAAAGAGAGAGGGATGGAGAGAAAAAGTGAGAGAAAAAGAGATAAAAAGTGAGGAAAAGAGAGAGAGAGAGAAAGAGAAAAGAGAGAGACAAAGAGCGAGAAAAGGAGAGAGAAAATGANNGAGAGGGAGCAGGGGGGGCGTGGTCACCTGTAGTGTGACATGAACCCAAGATCCCACTTGAGGCCATCCTCATGGGTACCAAACTAGGTTATCAGCCTCTGCTCAGACACTCTGCGTTGTTATGTGTCCCAAAGTCCGCCTGGAAGGATGGTCACCAGAAGATCTGAGGCCAAATAGCCTTGACAGCTGAAGTGTTCCCTGACTGTGCCCATATAAATCTTTGGGGTGAATTTGCTTTTGCAGAATTGTATTTGCAGATACATTCTATTTTGTTCAAAAAACACACAACTCTGTAGGCAGTCAGTCCATGTGACATTTTATAATTCCTACTTTGGAAAAAGAACCAGCCTGACTCAATGTTGGAATACAGTCAGATTCTAACCTCACACCTTTAATGCACTATCTGAGCTGTCACATTTTTTAAATAAAAGCTTAAGTTATCTCAAGAATGTGACTTGAAAGAAGTTCTGTGATTTACATATTAATGAATTGAAACCTGCTTCCCCATTCTAAGTGATTAAAGACTTAACAGCAATCTAGGTTTGTTCAATACATCACATCAGTTGTATAACACTTTGATGTTTTACTATAAGTTCTGTGTCCTGTGATCCTGCTCCACTAGTTACGTGATGAAGGAACAGCACTCCAAAAGCTTGTATTTCCAAATAAACCTTTTGGACTATAATCTGGTGCTGTGTGATTTTTAATTTTGACTAATCAGAGATAACCTGTCTGGTTTAAATTTAAACATAGCTTGACAAATAACTGCCCATCATCATCTAACTAGCACATTCTACATGACAACACCTTAACTAAAGCCCACTTGCTAAGCAACCGACTCTGTTCTCATGCAGTATAAAGATTTTATTCCCCTGAACATTGGTATTCTTGATAACATCCTGATGAGTGCTAGATGAAAAGCTTTAAAAAAAATGTACCTTTTCAACACAACTTAACAAACACTATCTGCCCACTAGTATCGTAATTGTTAGCAAGTACAGTAAAGTCCATCCATGGGCAATTCATAGTTTTCAATTTAAACAGACATTGAAATAAATCCAGATGAGATAGTAAAGATATTGAGCACAATAATCACTGTTGTATTAATATAAATAGCTATAATATCAATGACTGCAACTTAAGCCTTTTCATCCTCTTCATTTTATTTATGTTATTATATACAAAAATTAACTATGTTATATTTATTTTAAAATCAACTTTTAATTCTGTTTATTTTTTTTCATGTTCTTCTGGTTCTTGAGTCCCATTGTCCATTTTGGAAATTGTGCATAGATCAAAAATAAAACCTTTGTTTAGCTGGACTACAGATGTTGTTGCATTTGTCGGAAACTGTGGATTGACTGTGTCACTCAAATCATTCCCTGATGACAGCATTATACACACTACTGGACATGCTGACTATTGGTGTCAGCTGTATAATCATGTATCAATAGGTTAATTCAACAGTAATTCTCCAGGGTTAATTCATAACGCCTTCAATATTGACCCCTTGAAACCAAATACCAATTAATCCTTCAATATACTTCACATCATACTGTTTGGGCAGCTTTATTCAGATCATATTTAACAATTTATACAGGAAAGAACAGCAAAACTAACGTGCAGAACAGTTTGTGGAGAATTATGGTTTGCTTTATATTCTATTCTGATAAAACAATAGAACGCAATCAGTTTAGAACTGAAAGCTGAATGAGTTAGCTCATTGAATTGATCTTGAACTAGTAAAAGAAAGAAATAATAACATCTTTGAAGCAGAAATTGATGAAACACAACCTGGATTTAGATTGGGTGTAGGAATAAGAGAAGGATATTCAACCTAAGAATAATCATTGATAAATACCTAGAAGTAAACAAGAACATTTCCAAATGCTTCAGAGATTATTAAAAGACATTCAATCATATTAATGAGCAAAAACTAATTGATGTGTTACTGAAATCTTATACTGATATTTAAAATTGTGAGATTTATTCAGAGCTTATACGGGGATCAAATTATGATCACCATGTTAGAGGACTGGCAATCAGATATTGGAAGGAAAAGTACAACAAGGTTTTGTACTGTCACCAATCTTCACACAGGACAAACATTTTGAAGACAAACACAAAACACATTTGTGGTACACTGATGAGACAGCACTATGTGCAGATTCAGAAGAGGACTACATAATATAAACTAACAAGTAAAATGTAGAAGTATACAATGTAGTATGAAACTAATCAGACAAAAACACTTGCAGTTAAAAAGGAGTACAGTGGAAGAAACTAGAGTGAAGATTGAAGTGGACAGCATTAGTGTGGAATATGGAGATAAAGAAAAGATCACCAAAGATGGCGACTGCAGTGCTGAAGTCAGAAGGACTGGGATGGCTCTAAGTAATTGAGGGATGAATCTTTTTATGGCTAAATGTCAATGTTTTGAGTTTGATGGAAGATTTTGCTCAGTGAGGCCTAGAGAGCTTTCTCATTATGTCATACCAAATTCACCTCATTTACTACTTATCCAGCCCCTGCAAAACCCCATTTGTCTGATGCTAGCCCAACTTTACAACCCTCCATAGCTGGAAAAATGCACCGTTGACTGGCGACTCCAGAATGGGTATGTGTCCTTGTTGTTGGCATCATCTTTAAAAGGCCGTTGTGCCCCAGTCAAAGCGCTGTCAGACAGGAGCCGCACTACACAGTTTGCCTAGACATAGCAGAGGAGGGGAATTTGATACAACGTTTTGCAGATAGACACTGGAGATCTGTGTGGATGGAGTGTGTAGCATATGAGGGCCATCCTCTTTTGCAAGAAACTGCCGGCAGAGGCCATGACACTAGACCCTGCCAGCCTGCTCCAAGGTCACCACCTGGATCGAGATGGTCTCTACTCTCTGGAGGAATGTCCATTCACGTCAATGACCTACGTGGATCCATCAGGCTAAATATAACCATCTGTTCTTTGCTAACTCATTCACCTTCACCTCTGCTTCTATACCCATCTCTGACCAAGGCTCATAATCTATCAGAATCCCTTTTGCATGCAACATTCTTCTTTCACTTGCTCATACATCCCTTAACTCTAAACCTGCATGTCCTCTGCACTGCCTACTCACTCAATCATGACAATTCATCACTTTATCCCCATCTGCACTAGTACTAAAAGCTGGACTAGCCACTTTCACCTCTGTCAATATCTCCCTTATTCTCATTACAAGAAAAAAAAATCCACAATAATGCAGAAAGAGCCACAGCGGTTCAAGGATGCCCACATTTGGCTTCTCACTTCTTAGAAGGAGTGTATCCTGATCCTGACTGCATCAATCAACTGATTGACCATGTCCAAGCCCCTGGACTGGTATTGGATGCTGCCCTTGACTTACAGTACCAGGACTCCCTGACTGAGGATTATTTCCTTTGACTTGACTGAGTATTGCTGAAAACCATAACAAACCTCCTGGCTTTGTGCCTATGTTCAAGGACATGGCACGGCAAAGCATTGCGAGCTTTGGTAGATTTGGCAGAGGGGGCAAAGTGCAAGCCAAGGTAGGGATGCAGTGAGCAACCAGGTAGGCTCAAAGTAAGTGAGCACTAAGAAGGCAAGCCCTTGTTCCAATCTACGAGCTGGGTGTCTGTCCCTGTGCATGAAGCGTTCTTGCAGCAGCATTGCAATGTACCGAGGTGCAGCTTTAAAGGTCAGAAACGTATTGTAAATGGTTTGATATGCCATGATCAAGCAGAGAGGCTAGTAAGATATGTGCATGTGGAATGTGTGTGGTTGCTGCCCTTGGAACATGCCCTGAGATTCTGTTATTGGGTGTCCAAAATGGAGGTCCTTAGGAGCAAGCAGTGAGCTGAAGACACCAGGCACCTGCTCAGACTTCCATGTTGAGTTTCGCAGCATCAATTGCGTTCACGGCAGACAGTAAGAGAGGAGACTTCACGTTAATGAGGCAGATACTCATCTAGAAATCTAGAACTCTGTAGAGAAATGTGATTTGTTACTGCTGGTGTCAAAACAGGTTCCACTCAACTTCTCATGTGATTCTCCCAGACATGTTGCTATAACTCACATTGTCCAAGACCCTGTAAGATTCCACTTTTAATGGAGATAAAGGATGTATTAATAACAAGAAAACTTGTAGCAAAACTTATAATGAAGAAAATAAAAACCGATAAGATGCTAGATTCGATTAGAAACCTGAACAATAAGTGAAAGAAAATAAACTGCTTTGAAATGTAGATGCTAAGACATTTGGCATCAATTCCATGCATAGATCATAAGACAAGTGAAGATGTGTTTGAAATCATAAGAACAAAAAGAACTCTAAAACGTGACATCCGGAAAGGAAAATATCAATATTTCAGCCATTCTACAAGAGCTGAAAATCTGTAGAGATTTCATCTAGAGGGCAGCATGAAGGGCAACTAAAAATGGAGTCAACTGAAGTGTTGTGGGATGACAGACATCACAGAGTGATTGCAGATGAGTTGCTGTGGATTTGTAAGCATGGTGGGAGACAAACAAGCATGGCATTTGATGAGAGTAGATTGCCTGGTATGGGCAGCCACAAGCTGCAGCAGCAGATTACAGCTACAGTGTATCAACTTGCACATATAACAGATACCTGTGAATTTATAATACATTTTTGAACGTTGGGAAACCCATAGAACATTAAATATAGCTAATTGGTTAATACATCGATCTAAAATTTGACAGTGAGAATGGACACATATTTCTTCTGTAGTACTCGAAGCACATTATTCGTCTATGTAGTTCCCAGTTCAGATTGCCATTTTTTTAATCTAAAAGGCAAACAAGAGCAAGGCTCAGCAAAACCACTGTACTTTTGACAATTAACAGATACAGCTGAAAGCTGACATCAAGCAGCCTGTGCATAGTTTTTGCCTGAATGCAGACCTTCTAACTCTACAACTGATGAACATGGCATCAATGTGCATCAGTGCTGGAATTGTTGCTGTTTCTGTTTACGGTGCCTCATAACAGTAGCTATGCTGCTTCAATCTATGTGAACTACTTCAGGCTGCTTTATTCACATTCCTTCTAATATATATATATTAGAAATGTTTCACCTAATCCATCAAGCTTTCCTGATTCAGATATGGTGCAGCTGTATATGCAATCACTGTGGGTGGCACGCTGGCTCAGTGGTTAGCACTGTTGCCTCACAGCACCAGGGATCTGGGTTCAAGTCCACTCTCAGGCAACTGTATGGGAGTTTACACGTTCTCCCTGTGTCTGCATGAGTTTCGTCCGGGTTCTCTGGTTTCCTCCCACAGTCACAAAGATGTGCAGGTTAGGTGGATTGGCCATAATAAGTGCAGAGTTACAGGGATAGAGTAAGCTGGTGGGTCTGGGTGGAATGCTCTTCAGAGGATCGGTGTGGACTCAATGGGCTGAATGGCCTGCTTCCACATTGTAGGGGTTCTGTGACTAACCCCTCCACCCTCCTATAGTTACATAATGCCTTGTGAGAGCACAATATATCAACATCAGTCTGCCAATTCTTGATTTTGCACAGACAGATTTTCAGCAAAATAGTGATTTCCCCCATGCAGTTGTTGGACAATACCATGTTTTAACTGGATGTGTACAATTCCGACAAAACTCAAGAGGTTTGACACCATAAAGCAGCCGACTTGACTGGCACCACATCTGCAAACATTGGCTCTCTTCACCATTGACACTCAGTAGCAGCAGTGTGCTCTGTTTATAAGACTCACTGCAGAAATTCCACTAAACTTCCTTAGACAGCAAACCTTAGATAGCACCTTCCAAACCCATAACCACTACCATCTAGAAGGATAAGGGCAGCAGATACTTGGAAACCCTACCACCTGCAAGTTCCCTTTTGAGCCACTTCGCATTTTAACTTCCAAATATGTCCTTATTCCTTTAGTGTCAGTGGGCCAGAATCCTGGAATATCCTCCCTAATGACATTGTGGGTCTGCCTACAGCACATGGACTGCAGCAGTTCAGGAAGATTGCTTGCCACCAACCTCTCAAGGGCAACTAGGGATGGCAACAATGGCTGACCAGCCTGCGATGCCCACACCCCGCAAGTGAATAAAAAACAAGTATCCTGACTATAGCGCCCTGTGCATCTACTTCCTGAGTTATCAGCAACATGCCAGCATTGACAAGGTGAGTCCTTCTTCAGTAAAAATGAGGAGCTGGGCACTGCACAAGGAGAAGGGAGGCTGGGTGTGGCATTCCTATCAGAGAGTGCTTTCACAACTTGTCAGTTTCTTGCAAGTTAGTTTAATTGGCTTGCACTTTAGTCACCTTCAGCTGGACTCCCCACAACACCCCGGTCCTCAATGGATCCTCTGAGCAGCAACTTTATCACACACAGATTCCTGATGAAGAACACGAAGATCTGCAAGATCAGCAGCACCAGGAGCAGCAAGAGCAGTCACAGTAGCAGCTCCAGCTGCCTTCTTCTCTGAGAACATGCAACGTTACTGGGCAAGAGGGGATGGATACTGAGATCCTCCTCCAAGGATCTGCAGTTTCCTTCAAGACCTACTTCTCATCAGACCAGATCGACATGCATTGCCAGTGGTCATTATGCTGTCGATGTTGTGGCCATTACGGAGACATGGATGGAGCAGGGACAGGAATGGCTGTTGCAGGTTCCGGGATTCAGATGTTTCAGTAAGAACAGAGAAGATGGTAAAAGAGGGGGAGGTGTGGCATTGTTGATCAGGGACAATATTACAGTTGTAGAAAGGATCTTTGGGGACATGTTAACTGAGGTAGTATAGGCTGAGGTTAGAAACAGGAAAGGAGAAGTCACCATGCTGGGAGTTTTCTATAGGCC
>NC_057721.1:58790192-58798628 GCF_004010195.1 Chiloscyllium plagiosum | reverse complement strand
GCACTTGGAGTATTGTGTACGGTTCTGGTCACCGCATTATAAGAAGGATGTGGAAGCTTTGGAAAGGGTGCAAAGGAGATTTACTAGGATGTTGCCTGGTATGGAAGGAATGTCTTACGAGGAGAGGCTGAGGGCCTTGAGGCTGTTCCTGTTAAAGAGAAGCAGGTTGAGAGGTGACTTAATAGAGACATACAAGATAATCAGAGGGTTAGATAGGGTGGACAGGGAGAGCCTTTTTCCAAGTATGGGGACGGCAAACACGAGGGGACATAACTTTAAAGTAAGGGGAGATAGGTATAAGGCAGATGTCAGAGGTAGTTTCTTTACTCAGAGAGTAGTAAGGGTATGGAATGCTTTGCCTGCATCGGTAGTAGATTCGCCAAGTTTAAGTGCATTTAAGTCGTCATTGGACAAGCATATGGACGTACATAGAATAGTGTAGGTGGGATGGGCTTCAGATTAGTATGACAAGGCACCGCAACATCGAGGGCCGAAGGGCCTGTACTGCGCTGTAGTGTTCTATGTTCTATGTCTGTCATTGGAAGGTCTTTTTTTGTCCACCACATTCCCTATTCCCTGTTGGGTTTCTGTCTTTCTCCAAAGTTTTGCAAGCTTTTCTCCTGCAAAAACAAAAATAAGCACTTTATGAGCATGAGGTTTGTATTGTGTGCAATGCAAGGAACAATATTTATGCTGAGTGGGTGTGAGGTATGGGTGATGGTGGGAAATAGGATGAAGGAGGGGGGTAAATGTTGACTGCTCAGATAGGGAAGTCCAGAGGAACTTGGAAAGAGAGAGAAATGCACGGTGCTGTTAGGTGAGTTGTTCTGAGAAGTGCTGTCCAGGAGAGTACTGATGAAATCAGAGTGTGACGGGCCACTCCTATCCTCTTGAGACCGGTGCACTGCCTCATGGTTAAAGAGAACATGAGTCATTAAGTATATTCAAAGCTGAGACAGATAGATTTTTAACCAGTAAGGGAATCAAGGGTTACGGGGAAACCGCAGGAAAGTGGAGTTGAGGATTATCAGATCAGCCACAATCTCATCGGAAGCAGACTTGATGGGCTCAATGGCTTACTTCTGCTCCTATGTCTTATGATCTTTCATGCATGCTGCTGATATCTCAGTCACTTCCACAAAAAATTATCTGTGCCTTTCAACCATAGGGATTATATCACCGCCATCCCTCAAATCTCACAGTCAGTGTTCCAAATACGAGTAAGATGCATAGGAGGCAGCCTTCCCAGGTCTCCTCTGTGCCATTGTGCTTGATGCATCGTAAGGAATCCAGTTTCACTTGAGCCGCTCTAATCCAACTGGGCCATGGCAAAACCTACTGCCAATTTTCACAAATTCTCAATCCCTTACACATCTTGTTGTTTTAGCTGGTGTTATCATTTCAAAATTCAACCCATGGTTTGGTTCAGCAAACAAGTTAAAATCATGCCATATGCACAAAAACTAATTATTTTTTCTTTCCATGTATAGATACATATTCTTAATTCTAATTTATATCCAAACACATTTGTGAAATGCTCATTTCAAAGTGTAAAAGAGTACTATGAAGAGAAAATGCAGAAATTTTATACATTGTTTAAGATATGCCGCTTGAAATTCAAAAGCTTCTTGGAGTGTGCAGTCCAGTTCTTCTCAGTCACAGCAATTAGCCTCAGTTCATCTCAGAATCTACATGGATTAGCCTTTTGACCTAAACAAACAAGTCACTTCAATGACATCAACTTTCATATTATAAAATACAAAACACACCAATGAAAGCACTGCGTCATCTGACTTAACTTGAGCAACACCATGAGAGACTGGTTGGATCTTTCACATTAACGAAACAGACCACCCAGTCACAAAGTGGATTCGATTAATGGAATTCTGATTCAAAAGAAGTTGAGTTTTCAAAGAAGGAATACATCGCCTTCCCTCAAAATCACAACAACTAGAAAGAAAATCATTTGATAAGATAAAACTAAGTGGGATTGTGAATTTCTTTTATTTGCCCAGTTTCTGTAATGGTCCCAACAGAACAATGCTGTTTGCATTGCATGTACCTTATTAATGAGTATGTGGAACTTAATAGCAAATTCCCTATTAGCCCAAATGAAGCACTATTAGTTCAATGAGTTGATACAGACATTGGGAATGTTTGTCAGTTTATTTCTCTCATTTGAATAATGTTCTGGAGAAGAATAGCAAAGCAACAATAATGATCACTGATGGTAACTGAAGGTAATCGTCTTCAGAAATCTTAATTCTGACTTCTAATCATGAATAAATGGCAATGAAAGATATAGAAAGTTGCAATGTTCTTATTTCAGTGTGTTTTTGTTTATTCCTGATGCACACAAGAAAGATTTATGTGAATTTTTTATCCATTGTACTGAATTGTTTTTGCTATATCCTTAGGAATGAGAAATAATATTTAATAATAAAGCATTCTTTAGACTCTATCAATTTTCATATCATTAACAAAGCATGGGTTGTAGCAGATGGAATAGGATGAGGCTCTGTGAAGCTTCTGTATAAATAGCAAGACAAAATGGTTGGATTGAAAGTTCAATTTCTGCACTAATAAGTACATTTGTAAATGTTGAATCTATTGAAATTGTATAGAAGCACTTGAAGTTTGAACATACTCTCTGTGTAGCATTGCTTATAATTTTCAAGTTGAAATTTTTGCATCATACATTTACAAATTTAATGAATAATGTATATTTTTGAAAAGCAATCAAAGTTTTCTTGAGGCTGAAGTTCACTCAGAAGTTAGCATTGTATGTATACAGGAGCTTCTGCTAAGTGTAGAAAAAAGCAGGATTTGTCAAAAGTTGTTACATAAGTCATAAATGATAACAATCTACCCACAGTAGTCAACTCCACATGTTGCAGATAGTTTGATCAGCGAACTTATAAATTGTTGGGAGTGGCGTTCTGAAATAGTTATATGGGTTTTAACCACTAACATTAGCCTCGGGTGAGACATTTCAATTAATAACCAAAACCTACAGTAAAATGCACAACTTCATTAAATAAAATCAATGCCCAATTTTGATGCTTATTATGTCCAGCTACAAATCAGGAAATGATATTTCATTAAAACAAACAAAATTATAGAATCACATCTTGTTACATGATATTGGAGTTGGAGCCAAAGAGACCCTGAATATTTGTTACTATCTTCCTCCTACAATATCCACTTTAATCACAGTCGTTCGGCTGGGGACAGTTTCCCTTTTAAAATTGATCTGATAACCCTCAACTCCACTTTCCTGCGGTTTTCCCCGTAACCCTTGATTCCCTTACTGGTTAATTCATAAATTAACCAGATGTCTAGATATATCTACACAGGCCAATGACTATGCTTATAGTCCTAAGGAACTAAGATGGTAAAATACCATCTTTATCCATGACATCTATCCACAAAGTCCAAACAGTGATTCTGTCCATATGAAGAGTGGGTGGAAAAGAACAATTTCGAGCTCCATTAGTTCGGGATTTTCTGCACTTACCGTACAATTTACGCTCTCAGCCGCACAGTTTGGTACAAACAGCATCGGACCCAATTGAATATTTAAAAAGTCGGTTTGTGAGAAATTCTAATGACCGCTCCTGCTAAACATTTGCTAACCTTACAGCCCTTACGTCTACTCATCACAAAGTCAAACTGCATTGAGTTCAATGAGGACTGAGTCAAAAATTCCTTTGCCAAGGAAGTGCTAGAAGAATCAATTAAAATGTGGAAATAGAATGAGAAATGATGTGGAGGTGCCGGTGTTGGACTGGAGTGGACAAAGTTAAAAAATAAACCTATTGGACTCTAACCTGGTGCTGTCTGATTTTTAGAAGACAGATGCCCAGGGTGGGAATAGATAGTTAAATTAGCGAAGTTAAAACAAAATGTGGCAGATTAATTAGAACGAGGGCAGAACAATGGTTGATAAATTAATTTCCTCTCTGCCCGAAAAGATGAAGCTGGTTGATAAATTGACGTTTATTTCCTGTGTGCTTATCTTATTGCTTCAATAGGTTTGTCGTGTCACAAAAGAATATGTAGAAAGGGCGACTTGTTAAAGAAGAGATTCAATGAAATACTTAATATACAAAGATCATGCAGAGGATGAAATGTTCCCATCAGACATACTCGAATTACCATTAATAAGATCAGCCATTTCCTTGTTCAACCCTGAGCAGTGTTTGAATTACTTCAATTTCAAATTACACCTTATATCAATCAGTTCATCACTTAGGCAGCAAGTATTCTCTATCGGCAGACTGTATGTCGACTATTGAAAACAATACCATTCATACATTAGGAGAAATTGAAACCTGCATTCAACCAACACAATACGATTCATCTTTAAATAACTTTGACCAGAGACATTAATGCAAAAGTGAGAGGTGATCAACGTAATCCCAACCCGATCTGTGCCTATCCCTTTTCAGATACAGCCTTGCATTTTTGCCAATATAAGAATGAGATAGCTCCAAGTCTAGGCGACTTCCTGTGAAGCCCCGTCTTCCTAATTAACTTTTTTTTTGCTCGTGAATCGCTGGTACAAGTGAACACATTTCTAAATGGTAACACATGCGCTGGAGTTCGAACATGTTCAGCATAATATGCATACAGAACTTTTGCAAAAATTAACAAACTACCGGGCGATCAGGTGTCCACTTCATCAAAGACCAGCAGAGATGCGGACTTTGCACATGTACCTGTTTCGCCCGCAGGAGAACATTAAACCTTTCTAATTGCTTGGATATCCAGAAATACATCGCCCCCACTCCCGTCCGTATATATTAAAGCCCACACAATACCGAGCATCAAATACATGCAGCTGGAAGCTCACATAGTTATAGTTTTCCAAGAAGATTGGAAGAGCCCTGGCTGACCGGCCTTGTTGGTTAGCGATGCATCAGGCAGACGGTGTTCACAGCTTGTCAATGTGACCGTGAAGTGATTACTGTTATACCCCTCTGGTGCCGGGAGCAGGCGCAAAGCCACCACCACGTTCCGGTTTGACTGACAAGTCACCGACCGAGTCGCGGTGTGATCACCCATTTGTACACACTATAAGACCCGAAGACCGACACGAAAGTTGACGAGATGCGTTTTTTTTTCGCGGTTCACGAAGTGATGGACAGACACAGAGAAATGCCGATACGGGGAGGGGAGACGGGGGCAGGCTGGTAATAATGTTTTTAACAGCGGTGTTAGTCACCGCACTTAGAGGGCATTTGCGAGATGGTTTT
Organism: Chiloscyllium plagiosum; assembly: GCF_004010195.1. Lineage (NCBI taxonomy): Eukaryota > Metazoa > Chordata > Chondrichthyes > Orectolobiformes > Hemiscylliidae > Chiloscyllium > Chiloscyllium plagiosum. The sequence continues at coordinate 58,793,370 of NC_057721.1, read as the reverse complement.
CATTTTTTTTTCCCCTTGTATGTAGGGAAAGATCCGATTCCATCTCAGATTTCAGTCTCTGCAATCTGCCTGACAAAAACTTTGCATCGTCAATTCAGCTAATAATTTAGTACATCCTTCTGAACGGACAACTGTTGATTCGGTTTATGTAGATAGTGTGGCATTATGTACACTAGACTCCGACAATCGTCCCCCAATATCCTCATCTTCCTGAGTTATACTTTCTGTAAGGATCCCCCACCCACCCCGCGGTTATTTTGTAAGCAGCAGTGTTTCCATGACAACGACCGTAATCAGCTTTGGACATTTGGAGAAATGTAGCTGGTTATGAAGATCAAATATTCCGTTCTGGCAACCTTTGATGGTGGTGTCAGCAATAATGCATTTGAAATTTAACTCTGACCAAATCAATAACTGCTTATAGCATCATAAAGGAATTTAAAAAATATTTCCCGAATATGTGTACCTTAGGCATTTGCGACTGGAAACCCACGCTCAACACGGAGTTCACCTTCCTTTACGCTCCGTTAATGAATCTGTGGCTGATTAAACAGTCTTCTCTTAGCATTCGAATGTAATTCGTTTTCTGCAGAGTGCTCCAATTCCCATATTCAATGGTTAGTTGTAAGCTCTCCGTTTATAAGTGGAAATTATCTGGAAGATAATTGATCGGAATGAGGCTTGAGTGGAGCACAGACATCAGCATGGTCCCATTTGCAGTGCAATTTATAAAATCATATGTCACTTACCAAACGACGGGATGCACACAGGAGTTGTGCACTCACTGTATCCAAAATCCGTCCGGAGGCTGGGTGAAGATTTTGGTACACGTGAACTCATCGCTTTCTTGCCAGGGGTCAGCAGAGGAATAAAATGATACGAGCGCAATTAAAATGTAATAAGGGATTGAAATGTCGCTTTAAAGCCTGAAAATAACACTACATTCGAATTTATTGATGCTTACTGTGGGTATCAAATCCCTGTGTCTGCAAGCTTACTGAGGGTTAAAATGACTGGAGAATTTGATACCAGTGCATTCGGTGCTGGTCATGACAGCACAGTTCAAGATCACACTGGCTGGTGGAACAAACTTTAGGAATGAAAGATCGAGTCTTGATGGACTTTGCTCTCGGGTACAAAAGGTACAATATACCGAAGCGGCTGTTTCCGTGCTTTACATCTCTATGACTCGATATAGATTGCATGCTGCAGGATATGAGCAGGTTTGTCTCAAGTTCTCTGTGGATTTTAATCGAGTCGATTCGCCTGCAGTCTTGAGAATTAACGCCTCCACCAACAAAGAGACAAAATGTTTTAATCGTCTGTCTATTAATATCCCACAGCGTAATGTCAGGGTCAGGGAAGCGATGCTGACAGCACACGGACAGATGGGTTCAAAAAGGTGTGGACTGTTTTGCAAATATAAACTATTATTCTACAAGGACTGTTTAGATCATTGTCGAGTGCTGGAAAAACCTTCATCAGGTTTATGCCCGAAATGTCGATTCTCCTGCTCCTCGGATGCTGCCTGACCTGCTGTGCTTTTCCAGCACCACACACTCGACAGCATCTGCAGTCCTCACTTTCTCCCTGTTCAGATTATTGGCAAGTATTCTGTTAGAAGCGCAATTAATTGACATTGGGCAGGGGGTTATAGTGGCTGAGAGATGCAACGGGGAACAACTGGAGATAACAGCAGAATGATGAATGGTATCTAGGCAAAAGTGAGGACTGCAGATGCTGGAGATCAGAATCTAGATTAGAGTGGTGCTGGAAAAGCGCAGTAGGCCAGGCAGCATCCGGGGAGCAAGGAAATCAACATTTCGGGCAAAAGCCCTTCATCAGGAATGGTGAGTGGTATCTGCCAGTTCAACACATGCCGGTGAACAATAGAGGCTAAAAAGAGTGAGTCAATACCCTGGGTAAAATGGGCAATTTAAAGGTGATTAGAGGAGAGGAGAAAGGATTTGTAATTTGTTCCTTCAAGCTACATGAGGCTCGAGCCAGGCTGACAGTCGTACATGATTGTCCGATCAGAAAGTGGCTGAGAATGTGGAAATGGGTGAAGACTTCACTGCTAATCATCAGTGTACAGTTAAATTATGTCCGAAGGCAGGTCAGAAATGGCAACATGAAGCCGCAAGGCTTTAGGAAACCTGCAATGAGGCAGCATGAAGTGATCTGGAAAAAAAAGGTAAATGTTAAGAAGGAGAAATAAAACAACAAACATTCCCTGGCCATGTTAAAAGGTGTACAGAGATAACCACATATTTGGGGATTGGGATCAGAGGGTTTGTGTCCCTCCCTGTTGCAGTAGTAGTGTCCCTAACTCGAGGTCTGAGTGCAAGTCCACCTGTCCTTGAAGCATGGGGTAATATGTCTGAATAAATTGATTAAAACAAGGATACTACAGGGAGGAAAAAACATATCGGATAAATAGAAAGCTGTAAGTCCATGAAATTCAGGGCAATTGGATCCAAAATTGGCTTGAAGCAGAGGGAGGTGGTCAATTTTGTTCAGTGATAGGAAGCCTGTTGTCCAGTGCTGTACCACAAAGTTCAGCTCTGGATCTCTTGCTGTTTGTGGTGTACATTAATGATCAAGAAGTGAAATGTGGAAGGTTTGATCAGTAAGAATGCAGGTAAGACTAAAATTGGTGGTGTGGTAAATAGTGAGGAGGAAAGCCTTAGATCACAGGGCATTGTAGATGGACTGGTCAGATCTGCCAAATGATGGCAAAAGGAATTTAATCCTGAAAAGTGTGAGATGATAAATTTTGGGAGGACTGACAAAGCAAGGGAGTACATGTTGAATGTTAAGACCCTAGGAAGGACAGAGGATCAGAGGGAGCTTGCTGTACATATTCATAGATCCTTGAAGACAGCAGGACAGGTAGGTATGATGGTTAAGAAGGCATATGGTATACTTAACTTTATTTATCAAGCCATTGAACACAAGAGCAAGGAGGTTATGATAGGACTGGAGTGCTGTGTGCAGTTCCAGCCACCACACTTTAGGAAGGGTATGATTACAGGAGAGATGGTGCTGAAGAAATTCATCAGGATGATGCCTGAGGGTGATTTGAATAAATACCTTTCATCATTCTGCACAGTAAGGGACAGTAATAGCATTCCAAAATTTCCAAATAATTGAGCAGCAAGGAGAGGGCTGTGGTGGT
>NC_057721.1:58781650-58790154 GCF_004010195.1 Chiloscyllium plagiosum | reverse complement strand
AAATATTAAAAATCAAAATATAAATATAAAATCTAATGGAGTGAAAGGCTGATTAGTCCCTTAGATGGGTTGTAGATCAGGACATTAAAGGAAGTAACTACTCAGGTACTGGATACAGTGCTGGCAATCTTCCAAGACTCCTTAGGTTCCAGAAAACTCCCAGGTACTTGGAAAACTGCTAATGTAACACCCTTTTTCAAGAAGGGAGAGAGATAAAAACAGATAGCTCGAGGTGAGTTAGTTTAACATCTATCATTGTGAAAATGTTTAGTCTATATAAAGAATGTAATAGCAGAGATTTTAGAAATACAAAATCTCATCAGACAAACCCAGCATGACTTCTTGAAGGGGAAATGATGCCTGATAAATTTATTAGAGAAGTTAACTAATGAGCAGGAAAGATAAAGGAGGACCAATAGATGTAATACGTTTACATTTCCAGAAAGCATTTGATCAGGTCCCACACAAAAGGCTGATGGGGTTTGTGTATTATTGATTGATTGATTATTGTTGCACCGAGATATATACTGAAAAGTGTCATTTTGTGTGCTAAAAATGCAGAACATACCATACAAAGTGCATCACGGAAGCAGAACAGAATGCAGAATATAGTGTTGCAGCCACAGAGAAGATGAGAAAGAGAGATCAAAATTAACATTTGAGAGATCCATTCAAAAGTCTGATAACAGTGGGGAAGAAACTGTACTTGAATCTATTCATTCAAACTTTCATGTCTTCTGTCCAGCAGAAGAGGGAGGAAGAGGTCTTTGATAATGTTGGCTGTTTTACCGAGACAGTGGGAAATATGGATGGAGTCAAGTATAGATAGTTTGTGTGATGGAATACTGTACTTTTCACTTGCATGGATGGGTGAAGCTCCAACAAGAAGCTTGACACCATTTGGGATAAAGCAACCCACTTGCTTGACATCACATCTACAAGCATCTATGCCCCCCTCTACTGATACTTATTGCAGTACTGTGTGCAACCTACAAGATGCACAGTAGTAATTCACCAAAGATCAATAGACAGCACCTTTCAAACCCATGACCACTTCAATCTAAAAGACAAAGACAGCTGATACATGGGAACACCATCACCTGGATGTTCTCTCCAAACCATTCACTATTCTGACTTGGAAATATATCATTATTCCTTCACTGTTGCTAGGTCAAAATGCCTCCCTAAGTGCATTAGGTATGCTGCTCCTGGCATGCCACCCCCTTCCCTGTACTCTCCATTAAATCAGGGTTGATTCCCTAGCTTGATGGTGATGGTTGAGAGGGTATGTCAGGTCATGAGGTTGCAGATTATGGTCCACAGTGCTTCATGGATGCCCAGTCTTGAGGTGCTAGATCTGTTCGAAATCTGTCCCATTTAGCACAGTGATAGTACTACACAACAAGATGGAGGATATTCGCAATGTGAAGGTGTCACTTCGTCTCCACGAGTACTGTGAGGTGGTCACTCTTCAAAATGTTGGCTTGGACAGATGCATCTGCAGTCAATAGACAGGTAAGGATGAGATCAAGTATGTTTTTCCTTCTTGTTGGTTCCTTCACCACCTGCAGTAGATCCAATCTGGCACTTATCTCCTTTAGAACCTGACCAGCTCGATCAGTAGTATTGCTGCCCAGCCACTTTTGGTGGTAGAAATTGAAATCCCCCAGCTAAAGGTCCATTTTGGGCCTTTACCACCCTCAGTGTTTCCATCAAATGTTGTTCAAAACAGAGGAGTACAGATTCATCAGCTGAAGGAGGGTGGTATGTGATAATTAGCAGATGGTTTCGTTACCCACCTTTGATCTGAAGCAATAAGACTTCATGGGGCCTAAGGTCAATGTTGAGGACTCCCAAGGAATGTTCTCCCAACTGGATACCACAGAATGTAAGGCTATGCACTTTGGCTGGAAGAATAGAATTGCAGATTGCTATTTAAGTGTAGTGATTTGGATGTTATTGTGCATGAATCACAAAAAAGCTAGCACCCAAATTCAGTGGATAATAGAGAATACACTAACAGAAAAACATAGGAACATAAAAACTGGGAATAGATCATTTGGCCCATAGCTCCCGCTGCACCATTCATTCACGTCATGGCTGATCATGCAAACGGAGTCACAGAAAGCTAAAGATCAACTTGATCATTTCACCACAAAACTAAACCAATTGGAAATATTAAAATATTTATTTTATTCACTCTTAATGAATGAGTCCTATGGACAAGTTCCTAGTGTCTTCAAGGAAATGAATAGAAATAACAAGAGTTCTGGTTAATAAATCTAAGGCTTAAAAGTTCATGGGCTGAGCATGAAAGCTGGAGATAGACAACACAAATCCGAAATTCAAATACCAATGAGGCTTGAGTCTGGAAATTAGAAACATTTCTTATCCTAACATGATGGATGAAGAAAGCATCTGAACAGGTTTTACAGCTGCATATTCAGAATCTGGAACTGCAGAACTAATTTAAAAAAATTAAGGCTAGAGATTGGAAATTCCCATCCCATTTCCAAATTCTAGCACATGCATAGCTTCCAAAAAACTATTTGCAATTTCATCAATTGACGCTTGCATTATATTTTATATTTATGGTTCCTACACTTGGTTTTTCCTGCAAGCAGAAATATTATCTCCATATTGACGTTATCAAATTTTTTCATAAATTTAAACAGCTGTCATAAGTCATCCTTCAACTTTCTCTTTTTTTTAGAAAAGTGAGGCTCAGGCTTTCCAAATAAGTGTGCAATTTCAGTTGTACACAGTCATAGAGACGTACAGCATGGAGATAGACCCTTTGGTCCAACTCGTCCATGCTGCCCAGATATCTAGTCCCATTTTCCAGCACTTGGCCCAATCTCTCCAAACCTTTCCTATTCATGTACCCATCCAGATGCCTTTTAAATATTGTAACTGTACCAGCCTCCACCACGTCCTCTGGCAGTTCATTCCATCCACTCAACACCCTTTGTGTGAAAAAGTTGCCTCTTATGTCCCTTTTAAATTTTTCCTCACTCACCCTAAACCTATGCCCTCTTGTTCTGGACTCCCCCACCCCAGGAAAGAGATTTTGCCTATTTATCCTATCCATGCCCCTCATAATTTTGTAAACCTCTATAAGGTCACCCCTCAGCCTCCAATGCTTTAGGAAAAACAGCCCCAGCCTGTTCAGCCTCTCCCTATAGCTCAAACCCTCCAACCCTGGCAACATCCTTGTAAATCTTTTCTGAACCCTTTCAAGTTTCACAACATCCTTCCTATAGGACGGAGACAAGAATTTCACATGATATTCCATGATCTTGGTCAATGGTTTTTATCACCTTCTAATGCCTATACGGCTTATTTTTAATTTGTTCACAGAATGTGGACTTGGTTGCCCATCTCTATGATAAAACCAAAATACTGCAGATGCTAGAAACCTGAAACAAACACAGGAAAAGCTGGAGGAACTCACTAGGTCTGCCAGTGTCTTTAGAGAGAGAAACAGGGTTAATTGGTTATGAAGAGTCATACTGGACACAAAATATTAACTCTTTTTTACTCTCAATGGATGCTGCCAGATCTGCTGAGGCTTTTCAACATTTTCTGTGTTTGCTTCGGCTTACCTGTCTCTAGTTGTGAGCACCAGATTACTTTGTGTCCAAGTATTTTGACATATTTTACTATATGATTCACTAAATAGAGAACTGGTTGGCTGACTTTTTGAACTGCAAATTTAAATATTAATTCACTTAGATTCGTTTTTAACCATCACTACCATCAAGAATGTCACTGTGATCTGTTAGATAACATAGATATAATGCACAGATTGCCAACAGTAGCACAGCAATTAGTCAGGCAATGATAAAGCCTTATTTCCTTTCATTACCATAATAGTCTGCTATCATATGTATGCTATTTAGATTATCAAGTTGAATTGTTTAAACAAAGTTCTATTATGCATTCTGTCTCCGCATTTCCTTCTATTAAAAATAACCTGATTATTCAAAGTCAATTTGCTGAATCCTGGTCTTTGAGCTTGTACTATGCCAATAGATATGCTTAGATGCATTTCTTCTCATTGAGCTTTCTCATCAATTCACTGTTTTTGAATGAATGGACCATACCTGAGTATGTTCTCCAGCTATGACTGAATTGTAGCGATCACACTATAGATTTCGTCTGAGATTTTACCATTTCATTGCATGAAACCTGCTTATGTTTGTAAATGGGATTTATTTTCATTTCTGACAAAGCTTCTGTGACAGAGCAGGAGCAGCTCTGAGAAAGGAGCCTCAAATGAATGCTAAACATTTTATCTTAGTCAAAGATAGTATATGTCATATTAATTCAGTCAGACCATCTCAAGCATAAAGCATTGGGTCTAATTATAAAACGGCGCTGTCTCAAACTGGTTTTATTGGACAGGATATGCTTTCCTTTCACAAACGACTTTGTAATAACAGCTTAGTTTCTGTTTCTCAAAAATATGGGGCCTGGGTAGTCATGACAAGAAAAGTTTTGTCTAAGACTGGATACATAAAATTGGAACCAGATGCGGGCAGTGCCACTCACCTGACTGAAGGGGAATGACCTAGGAAAAGAATGGTGTATTCAACCATGACTGAGATTGCAGAAGGTAGGGAAAGGTAATGGGAGATATACATCACTATCACACTCATAGAAGACGCCAGTTAAAACTTCAATTAGGGCCCTGAAGCAGGGGAAGAAGCCTTATTGGAGAGCTTTTTTAATGCAGATTTGTGGGGAAAATAGGCTCAGATTTGAGAGACAAAGATACATTCAAGGGCATTCAAAAATGAGGGGAGATCAGTGATGACATGGTAGTTTGCCATGGTAGTCAACATCCAAGGTGTACTTTTAGAGATGAAATGTGAGCAATACAGAATTGCAAGGGACAATATCATGCAATCAGAATTGCTACTGAAGGTAGAGATATGGCGGAGTGTAGTGGATGCAGAGATATATTGTGGGGTTTGGGTAGAGAGAGCAGGAGATGGAGTACAAATTATCTTGGAAAGGGCATGAGGAAAGATAGGGAAGAAATGAAAAGAATTTGATGGTTGTATGGGATGGAGAAACCTTTGAGGAAATTTGGCTTGATGTGTAAGGCAAGAAGACATATGTGACAGGCAACTGAATGGATAATCTCAATCTTAGCAACAAAAAACACATAAGCTCCTGACACTTGTTGCTATAGATAATAAATCCTCAAAAAGAGACTGCCCGATGAGCTTGAAGCAAATATGTCTGTAAATGATTAACAGAAATAATAGGTACGCTTTTAGTTTCTGTCAGGAAGCTGGCAGGAGTGGGCGGCAATCCCACGCAGGAATGCGAATCTGGAGCCAAGCAGATCCTACTGGCTGCTTAGCTACAAAAAAAAACTGCAGCTTGCCAGAAAGGGATGAGGAAAACAGGTTGTTTAGGTCCACTGGCACCAAAATAAAGTGGGAAGCTTAGCTGAGGGCTGCAAGGTCCTGGATTAAAAAGAACAGCATAGCTTTGAGATTACATTTTTCTCTAGTTTATCTTGTACCCGTGACACTCTCTCCAAGCTCACCTTGGCCACCTCCTACTCACTTGATCCCATTCCTTCTAAAACTGTTGGACACCCAAATTCCCTTGCTTTCCTTGACGAAGTTGACACCTTACTCAGGAGTCAGCCAAACTTTTATCAAGCGAGTGTGAGTCAGTTGGCATATAGTAATGAAGCTCTTGCCAGGATCTAATGATGGCTTGATGGTTCATCAAACCGAATGGTGTTAAAATTGCAGATCATTGGGAATGGAATGCAAAATGAAGCCTCTCATGGAGAAAGAGTTAAGATGGCTCCCTGATGAAGTTGGATGACAACTTGTTCTTATAACAGAACAATTGTTGTTTTGCATATGAATTAATGTAGTTAATAATTTGTCAGAAATAAATAACTGTAAACAGAAAAATAAAATGAGACACTTGATACTCTTACTTTACATCACTGTGATTAGATATGTACCGTAGGGAAGTCACTGGAATCTGTTAGCTGTCACATACAGTAATTACCAGCTATTATATTGAGGATAATTAGGCTGGTAGCATCTTTCTCTTGTAACAACTCATGTTCATAGCTTGCGAAGTACCACTGTAATTGTTTCATTTACGCATTACTTACCTATATCTGTGGAAGTGCAACTGGGATTAAATATCAAATTAAAGGTCAAAGTGGGCACATGGTCCTTTTCTTTTCCATTGAAACGAAAGACTGGAATATGTACATAAACATGAAGTCCTAAAAAAACTTGAAAGCCAGTGAAGCATTTTTCCATGTGCACTCATTTTTGTAATGTAAGATCAATGTTCACATAGCAAGATCTCACAAACAGCAATGTGAGACTGTTAGATATCCAGCATTTTAATGAAATCAATCTTTTTTCAAACTGATGCCAGGGGATCCACCTGAGAGATCAGAGAGAGTTTCAAATTATCACCTCATTCAAAAGATGTATGGCAGACTTGTACTCCCTCAGTAATATATTGGATTGCCTAAAGGAAGAACATACGTGTATCTGAATTGACGTTGATCAAATAAATACTCTAGAAATGCTAGATGAATTATAACATCAAAACTACTTCATTGGAAATGAAATGCTTTAAATGTTTCTGAGAAGTGATAACATGCTATAAAATGCAAATCTATTGCACAAAATTGCCCCTTCATTAAATTCATTGACTTAGAAATTTGATGGCACCAATTAGTTGCCTAAGTCTCTAATTTGTTGGCAACTATCCAAGATGGGACTTCTTCCTGAGGTAGAGACAGAAATCTTTCCTTAAATCAATTAATGCTCCTTACTGGATTAAATTACTGAGGGGCAGCCTTCGGGATAATGGGTGGGCTTTCTGTTAGCAACTTTTAGCCAGAATCATGTCACCGCATAAAACCACGTGTTGGTCGCTTTCAGAAAGCCGAATTCTTGGACAAGATACCTTCAAGTCTAGCCCTGCTGCCCTGGGAGCATTTCCTCTGTCACAGGATCTTGATCAGATGGGCGAATGGGCTGAGAAGTGGCAGATGGAGTTTAATTTACATAAATGTGAGTTGCTGCACTTTGGCAAAGCAAATCTTAGCAGGACTTATACACTTAATGGTAAGGTCCTGGGGAGTGTTGCTGAACAGAGAGACCTTGGAGTGCAGGTTCATACCTCCTTGAAAGTCAAGTTGCAGGTGGATAGGACAGTGAAGAAGGCGCTTGGTATGCTTTCCTTTATTGGTCAGAGTATTGAGTACAGGAGTTGGGAGGTCATGTTGTGGCTGTGCAAGATATTGGTTAGGCCACTGTTGGAATATTGCATGCAATTCTGGTCTCCTTCCTATCGGAAAGACCTTGTGAAACTTGAAAGGGTTCAGAAAAGATTTACAAGGATGTTGCCAGGGTTGGAGGATTTAAGCTATAGGGAGAGGTTGAATAGGCTGGGGTTGTTTTCCCTGGAGTGTCGGAGGCTGAGAGATGACCTTATAGAGGTTTATAAAATCATGAGGGGCATGGATAGGATAAATAGATAAAGTCTCTTCCCTGGGGTGGGAGAGTATAGAACTAGAAGGCATAGGTTTAGAGTGAGAGGAGAAAGATATAAAAGAGACCTAAGCACCAAAGTTTTCATGCAGGAGGGTGGTACATGTGCGGAATGAGCTGCCGGAAGAAGCAGTGGAGGCTGGTACAATTGCAACATTTAAAAGGCAGCTGGATGGGTATATGAATAGGAAGGGTTTGGAGGGATATGGGCCATGAGCTGGCAGGTGGGATTAGATTGGGTTGGGATATCTGGTCAGCACAGACAAGTTGGACCTAAGAGTTTGTTTCCGTTCTGTACATCTCTATGAGGCTATGACTCTAAGTAGTTGATTCTTTAGGAGAATGCATGCCAGGATTTCTGTGGGAAAGAAGGAAATACCTTGGTGCTATCCGCTGCTTGATTAACCTCCCTTCTCGAAAATAGCTACTATTGTTGCATTCTTGCAGTCAATGGGAGTTCTTTTTCTTCCCAAGTATATTGATGAGTGCTTGGAATCTCAATTTGAGCAAAATAGTCCATCAGCTTTGGAAACACTGTTGGAATATCAACACGGCTACTAACTTTGTTGATTTTCATTGGCTTGATCACTTCCATTAAGTTGGTCCACTATAGAGTCCACCATAAGGTACTGGAGACTAGCCTAAAGAATATGATTCCGTCGCCTCCGCCTCCAAGCTTACTTTCACAATCAGGACTCCCGCCCACCTTCCGAGGACCCCTTCGCCCACCTCCAACACACTACATCCACCTGGACACCCCGCGCTGGCCTATTACCTGCCCTCGACCTCTTCATTTCCAACTGCCGCCGGGACATTAACCGCCTCAACCTGTCGACCCCCCTCCCCCACTCCAACCTCTCACCCTCACAACGCGCAGCCCTCCAATCCCTCTGCTCCAATCCTGACCTCACCATCAAGCCAGCAGATAAAGGGGGCGCAGTGGTAGTC
>NC_057721.1:58766562-58779743 GCF_004010195.1 Chiloscyllium plagiosum | reverse complement strand
CGCCCCGTGGCTCAACATTTCAACTCCCCCTCCCACTCTGCCGAGGGTATGGAGGTGCTGGGCCTCCTCCACCGCCGCTCCCTCACCACCAGATGCCTGGAGGAAGAACGCCTCATCTTCTGCCTCGGAACACTTCAACCCCAGGGCATCAGTGTGGATTTCAACAGTTTCCTCATTTCCCGTTCCCCCACCTCATCCTAGCTTCTAACCTCCAGAAACTCGATCCCCTGACCTGTCCGGACTTGTCCGACCTGCCCAGCTCGTTTTCCACCTATCCACTCCACCCTCTCTTCCCTGACCTATCACCTTCATCTCCTTCCCCACTGACCTATTGTACTCTATGCCACTCTCTCCCCACCCCTACCCTCCTCTAACTTATCTCTCCATGCTTCAGGTTCTCTGCCTTTATTCCTGATGAAGGGCTTTTGCCCGAAACGTCGATTTTGCCTGTCCTCGGATGCTGCCTGAATTGCTGTGCTCTTCCAGCACCACTGATCCAGAATAAAGAATATGATTGGCCATTGTGGATTCACAGTTGAGGACTCTTTTCCAGCTTTGACAACTATAAAAAGAACGACACCATCCTGTGAATAAAGTGGATTTTGTACTTTTGACCTATGTCCACAGGTGCCCCGATGGCTTCAAATAATGTTTTGTATGTCATGAAATCAGGAAACCTTAATTTTAAGTGTAGTGAGACACTTCAGGGTCCCATAAACTATATAAAGAAGGGACTGATCTGTTTTGCTCTGTATATAATTATCCAAATTTACACAGTTATTTAATGAACCATTACAAATGTAATGAATAAAATGCATCTATGGAAAATAAAGATTTTTTTAATACCAATTTATTCTGCAAATGCCAAATGATGCACAATCACTTCATTGATGATGCTAACAAACAAAAGAAAAATCTTTTAATTGTTCCTTTTAAATTTTGGAGAGGTAGAATGCAAAGAATGGCACTGAAGAAAGTATTTGAGCTTTCTTCCATCTTTACAGCTATTTCTGTTTACACGGTGGCTCCGTGGTTAGCACTGCTACCTCACAGCTCCAGGGTCCCAGGTTCGATTCCAGCCTTGGGTGACTGTCTGTGTAGAGTTTGCACCTTCTCCCCGTGTCTGCATGGGTTTCCTCTGGGTGCTCCGGTTTCCTCCCACAGTCCAAAGGTGTGCAGGTCAGGTGAATTGGCCATGCTAAATTGCCCATAGTGTTAGGTGCATTAGTCAGAGGGAAATGGGTCTGGGTGGGTTACTCTTTGGACAGTCGGTGTGGACTGGTTGGGCCGAAGGGCCTGTTTCCGCACTGTAGGAAATCTAATCTAATCTATCTATCTAAAATTCTCATTGACCAGAAGAACATCCTGACCCTTTTTTGCCCTAAAGGATAAAATAGGCTTTCTTACCAGAACTAATTTAAAAGAACACATTTGTCTTTTTATTTGCACTAGGAAAAGGACTTAGCCATTTTATTTCAATTTTGCATGACTCAAAGGTATTGCTTTATAATGAAAGTTATTATCAGGAATGCACAGGGTTTTTAAAAGTAAATTGCCAGTCAGCTGTCATATGATTTTAATGGGAATAAAATAACTCAATAACTCACAACATTCTTAATGATCTTCTACTGCAGACTATTTCAAGTGCCAAAACTCAAGTACAGTGAACAGGAAGCTGTGAGATTGACAGAGCATTTTAAACCCATTGATTTTTGTCTCATCATTGCCACTTGTCAATAATAAGAATTTAAATGCACAACTCTTCTGTGAAGTATAGTGTCAAGAGAGCTGCAGAGAATTTATGATGATTGAAGTTTATGATAGATGTTTCAGCATTGGAAATGATTCTACCTTTTCTTGTTTATTTTAGAAATCATTGGCTCTCATGGTGGCAGTTGACTCCCACGTCAATGTAAATACGCTAAATTTTCTTTCAAAGAATTTTTTTGTCTTAATTTTCAGATTTGTTAGTCAGAATGAAAGAAAAGTACTAACCTATCACAGAATGTGGGCATTTACTGCCCATCTCCAATTGTCCTGGAGCCATTACAATCCTTGATTGCAAAAGGACAGAATATTAGTTAAATAGAGAAAAGCTACAGAAAGCTGCAGTACAAAGGGACTTGGCGGTACTTGTGCATGAAACATATAAAGCTAGCGCACATATGCAGCAGACAATGAGGAAGGTAATAGATTGTTGTAAGTGTACGGAAGTCTTACTGCAACTATATAAGGTGCTGGTGAAATCATCTCTTGACTACTGTGAGCAGTTCTGCTCCTCCTATTCACAAAAAGATATTATTTCATTGAACACAGTTCAGAGAAAGTTCACTGGGATGATGGAGCAAATTACTGCAGATGCTGGAATCTGCACTGAAAACAAAAAAAATGCTGCAAGTCACAGCAGATGAGGCAGCATCTGCGGAGAGGGAGCAAGCTAGCATACCAGCTGAGCTGACTCTTCAGCAGAGCTCTGTAAATGTTGGCTTGCTCTCTTTCCACGGATACTGCCTCATCTGCTATGATTTCCAGCATTTTTTGTTTTCACTAGGAATGATTTCCGGTATGGGCAGATTGCCGTATGAGCAAAGACTGAACAGGTTAGGACTCTATTCACTGGAGTTGAGAAGAATGCGAGGTGATCTCATTGAGACACATACGATTCTGAAGTGGTTTGACAGGGTAAATGCTGAGAGATTTTTTCCTCTCATGGGAGAGCCTAGGACCACAGGGCATTGTCTCAAATTAAAAGGGCATGAATTTATGATTTCTTCTCATAGAAGGTTGTGAGTCTTTGGAACTTCTTGGCACTGGAGGCTGTGGGAGCAGATTCCTTGTGCATATTTCAGGTTAAGATAGATAGATTCTTGCTCAGTAGGGGAATCAATAGTTAAGGGGAAAAGGCAGGAAAATGGTTGTGAGGAATGTTGCATCAACTATGATCCTATTGAATTGTGGAACAAGCTTGAGGGGCCAAATGACTTACTCCTATTTCTTATGGTCTCCTGGTCATAATGAGACCATAGATCTTAATAAGTGGAGAAATCAATGTAAATGAAATCACTCCCAACCACTTACCTACTACCGATGTCAGACTCACAGGTCTTTAGTTCCCAAGCTTCTCCTTACAGCCTTTTTAAAATAAAGTAATTACAGACCAGTTAATCTGACATCAGTGGTAGGGAAATTATTGGAAAAAGTTCTGTGGGACAGGATTAATTGGCACTTGGAAAGGAATGGATTGATTAGGATTAGTCAGCATGGATTTGTTGGACGGGAATCCTGTCTGAATAATTTAACTGAACTTTTTGAAAAGGTGACTAAATAATTTGATGAGTGTAGTACAGTTGATGTGGGTGACATGGACTTCACTTAGGTCTTTGATAAGGCCTCACATGGAATGCTGGTCTAAAACATGAGAGATCATGGGATCCAAGGCAAATTGACAAACTGGATCTAAATCTGGCTGCGAATAGGAGGCAGAGGGTGATGGTGGAGGATTCCTCTTCTCATTCAAAGCCTGTGACCAGCAAAGGATTGCTCAAGGGACCTTTGTTGTTTGTTATATGCACTAATGACTTGGATGTGAATGTAGAAGGTATAATTAGCAAGTTTGCAGGTGACATGAAAATTGGTGATGTTGTTGATAGCGAGGAGGACCATTTCAGGTTATAGTCTGCTCTTGATCAGTTTGTAAATTGGACAGAACAATGTCAGATGGAATCATGATAAGATGATACATAGTGGGAGGTCTAATGAGGGAAATGTTTACACAATCAATGGTAGGTCCCTAGAGTAGTACTGAGGAACAAAGGGCCACTGGTGTACAAATCCATAGATCCCTAAAGATGTCAGCAGAAGTATATATGGTGGTAAAGAAAGCACACGCGATGTTTGTTTCCATTAACTTTGGCTTAGAATATAGGAGCAGAGAAGTCTTGTTGCAACCTTTTAGAGTATTGGTTAGACCACAGCTGGAATTCTATGTGCACTTCTGATGGCCTCACTACTGGAAAAATATGATTGCACTGGAGAGAGTGCTGGAGATTCACCAGGATGTGGCCTGGGATGGTCTCAGTCTGGGGACAGACTGGATGGGCTGGGTTTTGTTTACCCTGAAGTAGAGGATACTGAAGGGGGCATCTGACTGAGCTATGCAAAGTTATGAAATGCATGGATAGAGGAGAACAAGAATCTTTTCCCCATGGCAGATGTGTCTAAAACCAGAGAGCATAAGTTTAAGATAAGGAATAAATAGTTTAGAGGGGATCTGAGGCAACATTTTTCACCCAGAGGGAGGTTGAAATATAGAATGCATTGCCTCAGAGAATGGTGGAGGCGGCTACTCTCACAATATTTAAGAAGCTTCTGGATGAGTACTTAAAATGCCAAGGTTGTGGACCCAGTGCATGGAAATGGAATTAGTATTGTTTGATGCTATTTGGTCACCATAGACTTGAGGGGCCGAATGGCTGTTTCTATTCTGTATGACCCAATACTACTCTCAATGATATAAAGATAAATACAAAATGTTACAATTACATGAGATGAAGGACAAAACTTAACAAAAAGAAATATAGTATAAATCAATGGAGGTAATATTATAAATGGGAATTAAACAGAATTGGCAGACTTGTTGAATTATTACTTGTGCTAGTCCTCATGGTACAGGAAGAGGATGCAGTACTTCATATTTCAGGTACATTGAAAATGAATCAAGGACTGAAACTCACTAAAATTGACATATGCAGGAAACAGTAGTTAAAAAAAAACTAATAAATCCATAGGACCTGATGCTTCCCCACTTAGGTTTTAAATTGAAAATGTTTCAGCCATAATCTTCCAAATCTTTATTGATTCAGGAATTATCTCTTTAGATTTAGTAATTTGCAAATTGAGTTTTATTATGTGAAATATGTAGGGCATTATGAATCTGTTACAGAGATATTAAGTGTAGGTAATAGAAGCAAACTGGATTAAATTTTTTTTGGGGGGAGAGGTGTGTTGCTGAAGTAATCATTAGGGACGTGTGTTACAACATGGGGTAAACTCTCCTGTTTATTTTAACCCAGCAACACAGAAAGATTTATCCAGTGCAGAAATCTGTGAAAATTCTATAGACCAAGAACTAGTCAATGTTAAAATTAACAACTTTATTTCTTAAAGTATAACAGAGAATAATTAACTAACAACTATTTACAACTCCTTCCTCTAGCCTATCTTTTATCTTCCCCAACTACAATGCTAATCCGATAACACCACTCTGATTAAGATTTACAAAACAAAACTTCTTATGTCAAAACCAGGCAGCTTTCGGTTCTTCTCTGTGTTCCTATCTTCTTTTCTTCTTCTTGGAGATTATGCTTCACAGGTTACTTTAAGAGAGCTATTTTCCAGACAGTCTTTACATGCTGATAGTTTGACAGTTCTCCTCTCAACTGTTCAGTTTTCCCTGGCCTTATACCCCTAAAGCATCTGATTATGTCTTTGGCTTTTAAGATTGTCAATATTCTCAATTGAAACTTGATTGGAATTTGGTGATTTTGGGGTATAATTTAAATTGATTGGCCAAATTTGAATTTGTTTCTGTCTCAAAGCAACTCAGCCAGTGCTTTCTGTTCTGAACCAAATGTTACATTGTAATATCTCCAGCACTCGGTGTGCTTGCCAAGTCCTTCACTCTCTTAAAGGTGTAGTACACTTCAACACCTTCATTACATGTGTCTCTGGATGTAGTTCAAATGGATTTGCACAAGACATTGGATAACACAAGATGTTATTACCTAAAAGTAAAGCTCTTGAAATTGAAGGCAAACTATTGATCTGGTTATGAATTCAGTGCTGCTACTAAAGACAGATTCAGGATAATGATTATTTCAGCAATTTAAAAGGAATTACTGGGGTATCAAATATTTGGGTTATTAATATTTATGTAATACTATAGAGAGAGAGATGACTGGTGGTGATTTAATGTCAGGGCCACCACAACTCAGACAAGGGGCAAGGAAGAGGTGGGATCTTTATGGTAAACTCAGCCAGTGTGGGAATTAAACATCACTCTGAATCGCAAATCAGCCACCCATCACCAACCAATCAGGGATCCTGACTGTGTCTGTTTTGAAAGTCCAATTGACTATGTTGGTTGAGCCTGAACTTATATCAGACAAAACTCTTGACATACAGTATGGGAGCTTAAAAATGTGTTGCTGGAAAAGTGCAGCAGGTCAGGCAGCATCAAAGGAACAGGAGAATCGACGTTTCGGGCATAAGCCCTTCTTCAGGAATCTTCCAGCAACACATTTTTAAGCTCTGATCTCCAGCATCTGCAGCCCTCACTTTCTCCTTACAGTATGGGAATCCCCTGAATGACAGCACGCCATGGACTTGATAGAAGATTACTCCATCAAATTTGAGACATGATCATTTGGTTGATGTAGTGTGTTTGCTGCATAGGCTTCTGGCACATGCTGTAGGTGTGACAATGAGATAGGCTGGTGCTGTATGGCAAGCAGTCAACCCTGCTGACTGCTGGCTGCTGGTAACAGTGACAAGCTGACTGGCTTTTTGTCTCTGCTGAACAGCAAGGCAAGGTGAAAATACTGTGAACCTTTCAGCTTTGACTAAGGAGGCAAATGCAAAAATGAAAGGGATACAGTAAGCAGCCAGATAGGTATAAAGTGAATGGGTATGAAAGTGTAAGTGAGCAGCCCTGAAATACCCCCGATCCAGTCCATGAGCTGAGTGATTGCTGATGTGCACAAAGTGTCCTTGCAGAAGCATTCCAATGAAAGGTGCCAATGTTCTCCAAAGTACACCATTAAAGTACAGAAGCATTCTGTGAGTGGATCAGAGATGCAGCTGCCATATTCTGGAATGTGAAGGTGCTGACAACCACTTACACAGCTGCTGTCCAATGGTATGTATATGAGGTAAGTGTGATGTGAGAGTGCTGGCAGGCTAGGTGTTTTGGAGATAAGGTGCCAGATAAGCCTAGTGCCAGGTGGGTATGGGAATAGGGTGCCAGGTAAGTACTGTTCCAGATGTGTATGGGGATAAGGTACCAGGTAAGCCCTGTTGGAGATGTTCGTGGGGATAGGATGGCAGGTAAGCCCATTTCCCAGTGGGTACAGGGATAGGGTGCCAGGTAAGTCTTGTTCCAGGTGTGCATGAGGATAGAGTACCGGGTAATTCCTGTTACAGATGGGTATGGGGATAGGATACTAGGTAAGCCCTGTCCCTGGTGGGTATAGCGATGAGGTACCAGGTAAGTCCTGTAGCAGGTGGGTATGGGAATAGGGTACCAGGTAAGCCCTGTTCCCGGTGGGTATGGGGGTAGGGTACCAGGTAAGTCCTGTAGCAGGTGGGTATGTTCCAGGTGGGTGCCAGATAAATGCAGTGCCAGACGGATATGGGGATAGGGCACCAGTTAAATGCAGTGCTAGATGGTTATGGGGACAGGGTGCCAGGTAAGTCCTGTTCCAGGTGGGTATGGGAATAGGATGTCAGGGTGCAAGTTGATCAGGTAAGTTATGCGCTGTTTATTGTAGCTTCGGGTGGGTAGAAAAATTGGATGGGAGCGAGGAGGAGTGGGAATTTGGTGTCTGCTCCAGAGGCAAGTGGGTCTGGGCAGGTCTGGAGCTATTGGTTGGGGTTTGCCCTGGCAAGGTGGCAGTCAAGTTCGGTCTGTCCGGTTTGGGGAGGATTTTTTTCAGTGGAAACATTGGAAGCTCTCTTTTTTTTTAATGAATGCATGATTTTCTGCTTCCAGCCAGCTAGACATGCTGTTCACTTGGCTCACTGGCAGGTATGAGACGGAGTTGTAACAAGCCAATGTTATGGTCAACAGAAGCTCTACAGCCCTGGATTTGCCAGGCTCTTCAGCCAATGCACCTGCACCATCCCCACCTCCCCAATGATATTAAACTATTGCTTCAGAGACAGTGAAATTCTATCGGGTACGTGACTTATAGAACTGTCTCATTGCTTTATAGGTTTAATCTTTAGTTGTTTCACCCGAAGACAAATATTTTGTCTTTCTGAGAATCAAATATTCATTGTTTATTTGCAGCTATTATACTCCTATAGAAAATGAAACATTCTGAAAATGTTTGCACAGCTGCAATATCCCAAGATACCTCTGCAAACAATTGTATTTGAAAAGAAATCATCTTTATAAAATTCTTAAATGTCAGCATAGTGCATTATCATTCTGCAGAAGTATTGTTGCTCTTCTCTCTCAATGAAGATTGTTAGCTAACTTCTGCTGAAATCAAGACTTGTACAGATGATGGGATAACTTTATTTAGCTATTTGTAATCATGAAGGATAGAGTAGGTAGAAATATGCAGTTACAATTGTCTGAACAACCTCAAGTGTGGGTATTACATGTCAGACAAGGAACTGAGCAACCTTTTTTAGACATAGAATTGGAGGAAATAGAAGCCACATCAATAGTTCAAGATTGGGCAGGTGGTGTTTCAAGGACAAGAAGAAAAAGGGGTGCATGCACATGGCATTAGAGTGACTGCTCATGAGGTGAATAAATAAAAACATGGAACAGTTTGATGTTGGAATTTCTCTGTAATTCTTCAATTCTGATACTCTTTCCCAGGTCCTCTAAATGAATCAAGTCATTGGAGGCAGTCTTGAAGTGGAGTTCATAGAACTCATCCGTGATAACTTCCTTGAATAGCATGTTACCAAACCTACAAGGGAGCATCTAATCTTAGATCTGGTCCTGTGTAATGAGACAGGTAAAATCAATGACCTCATAGTTAAGGATTCTCTTGGAAAGTATGATCGAATTTCAGATATAAATGGAGCGTGAAACAGTATCATCTGAAACCAGGGTGTTATGCTTAAACAAAGGAGACTTTAATGTGATGAGGAAGGAGTTGGCTAAATTAGTCTGGGAACACAAGCTATGTGATGGAACAGTTGAGGAACAGT
This sequence comes from Chiloscyllium plagiosum, assembly GCF_004010195.1. Lineage (NCBI taxonomy): Eukaryota > Metazoa > Chordata > Chondrichthyes > Orectolobiformes > Hemiscylliidae > Chiloscyllium > Chiloscyllium plagiosum. The sequence continues at coordinate 58,770,794 of NC_057721.1, read as the reverse complement.
GGAGGACTTTCAAAGAGAGTTTTCACAGTGCTCATGGAATACATATTCTGGTCAAAAATAAGGATAGCAAAGGGAGGAAGAGCCAGCCTGGGATAACCAAGGAAATAAAGGAAGGCAGCAATTAAAAGCTCAGGCTTATAAAAGTAGCCAAGAATAGTGGGAAACAGGAAGATTAGGAAAACTTTAAAAACCAACAAAAAAATCACAAAGCAAACAATAAAGAAGGGAAAGATAGATTATGAATGCAAACTAGAACAGAATGTAAAAGCAGGTTGGAATTTTTTTTATAAATATATAAAACAGAAAATGGTGGCTAAAGTGTACATAGGCCCCTTGCAGGATGAGAAAGGGGAATTAATATTGGGTAATGCTGAAACAGCCGAGGCCTTGAGTAACTATTTTATGTCAGTCTTCACAGTGGAAGATGTGTCTAACATACCAAAGAATGATGTTGAGGAAACGATAGGAGGTGAGGACCACAATTCAATTGTTATCACTAAAGCGTAGTGCTGAGCAAACATGAGGGTCTAAAGGTAGAAAAAGCCCCTGGTCTTGATGGATTGCAGCTCAGGGTCTTGAAAGAAATGGCAGAAATTATAATAGATGTGTTAATGGTAATTTACCAAAATTCAGTGTACTCCAGGCAGGTCCTGGCAGACTGGAAGACCGCGAATGTCACGTTGCTGTTTAAAAAAGGGTATAAGCAAAAGGCAGGTAACTATAGGCCAGTGAGCTTAACATCTATAGTCGGGAAAAATGCTAGAGGCTATCATTAAAGAAGAAATAGTGAGACATCTGGATGGAAAAGGTTCCATCAGGCAGACGCAGCATGGATTCATGAAGGGAAGGTCAAGTTTGACAAACTTACTGGAGTTGTTTGAAGATGTAACAAGTGCGGTGGATGGAGGGGAACAGGTGGATGTCGTATACTTGGATTTCCAGAAGGTGTTCAATCAGGTGCCACATAAAAGACTCATCCATAAGATAAGAATGCATGGACTTGCGGGGAATGTACTAGCATGGCTAGAGGACTGGTTAACCAATAGAAAGCAGAGAGTTGGGATAAATGGGTGTTTCTCTGATTGGAGGTCAGTTGAGTGCCGTGGAGGTTGGTGTTGGGCCTGCAACTATTCATGATATAGATAAGTGATTTAGAAGAGGAGACTGAGTGTAAAATATCCAAGTTTGCTGATGACACTAAATTGAGTGGCAAGGCAAACGTTGCAGAGGATGTGGAGAATCCGCAGAGAGATTTAAATAGGTTAAGTGAGTGGGCAAGGGTCCAGCAGATGGTGTACAATGTTGGTACATGTGAGCTTATCCATATTGGAAGTAAAAATAGTAAGTCAGAGTATTATTTAAATGGTGAAAGACTGCAGCATGCTGTTGTGCAGAGGGACTTAGGAGTACTCGTACATGAATCACTAAAAGTTGATTTGCAGGTGCAACAGGTAATGAGGAAGGCAAACAGAATACTGTATTGGCTTTCATTGTTAGAGGGATTGAATTTAAGAGCAGGGAGGTTCTACTGCAATTGTACAAGGTGTTGGTGAGACTGCACCTGGAGTTTTGTGTGCAGTTCTGGTCTCCTTACTTTGGAGACGGTGCAGAGGAGGTTCACCAGGTTGATTCTGAAATGAGGGGGTTACCCTGTGAGGAGAGATTGAGCTGCCTGGGACTGTACTCACTATAATTTGGAAGAGTGACATGGGATCTTATAGCAACATATAAAATTATGAAAGGGATAAATAAGATAGAAGCGGGCAAATTGTTTCTGCTGGTGAGTGAGACTCAGCCCAGGGGGTGTTAACTCTTAATTTTGGATGACACAAATATCAGTTTAAAGAGAAACAAACCTTTATTTCTGGATAGCTGGCAAGAGATTCTGGATGACACTAAAGGACTTTCATAACCTTAATGGTGGCACCCCTTAATGAATCTCTGAACGTTACATGCAAGCAGTATACTTCATATCTTGGTCAGGTGTGACTAATACAAAGTTCTTAACATCACATGGCTGATTATTATTATATTGTTAAAAACAGGTATTTCTCAATCTTACTAGTGATTGCTACCTTCCTGTGAAAATACCAATTTGTTCACATGAGCTTGTTACTGTCTTATTCACAATCTTGTGTTAGTAGGTAAGGAGGTAGATAATAGGATCCAGTCTTGTTCTCATTGTTGATCTTCACATATCCTTGTTAATAGGTAAGGAAGTATGCTAATAGGAATAGGATGCAGTTCGTAAGATCTGCAACAGGGCCAGCAGTCTTATCCAAGGACCAAATAGCTTTGCCTGAGGGCTGAGGGTGAAATACACACCTATGGCTCCAGACAATTCCTACAAGTTCCAGGATAACCAGACACCCACTATGATTTCTGGTCTCAGTCTGCCAGAGGGCAGGCACATAATCAAAATAATATTAGGCCAGTATAATAAAGGTTTTTAACTGTTGAATTCACAATGCTCTAAAACACTATGATAGGCTGGACGTAGGTTTGTATGCTGAGCTGGAAGGTTCGGTTTCAGATGTTTCATCACCATACTTGGTAACATCATCAGTGAGCTTCTAGATGAAGCACTGGTGATATGGCACACTTTTTATTTATGTGTTTAGGTTTCCTTGGGTTGGTGACATCATTTCCTGTGGTGATGTCATTTCTGTTCTTTTTCTCAGGGGGTGGTAAATGGGATCCAAGTCAATGTATTTGTTGATAGAGTTCCGGTTGGCATGCCATGGTTCTAGGAATTCTCACGTGTGTCTCTGTTTGACCTAGGGTGGATGTGTTGTCCCAGTTGAAGTGGTGTACTTCCTCATCTGTATCCGGAGGCTCACTGATGATGTAACCAAGTATGGTGAAGAAACATCTGAAAGCAAACCTTCCAGCTCAGCGAGCAAACCTACATCCAGAACCTCAACCTGAGCTATAAATTTACTCAAAAGTCATTATGATAGACCATAATAATAGAACTTTTGCTGTTGAATTCCCAAAACTTTATCAGGGGCATGACATCAAGATTGGAGGGAGTAGATCTAAGATAGAGACAAGGAGGAACTGCTTTTCCCACAGAGTAGTGAATCTATAGAATTCTCTGCCCTAGACGCAGTAGAGGCAACTTCATTATAAATATTCAAGACACAGTTGGATGGAAGTTGCATGGTAAGGGAATTAAGAGTTATGGGGATAATGCAGGTAGAAGGAGCTGAGACGATGGATAGATCAGCCATGATCTTAATGAATGGCGCAGCAGGCACGACGGGCCAAATGGCCTACTCCTGCTTCTACTACTATGAAACTTGTACATGTCCCAACTTCTCCCTGTCTTCAACTATTTATCTATGCCCCTTCTTGATTGTTGAAATTATTCTCGTTAATTTTCACTCCCAGAATATTTCTAAATTGAAGATTATTAATAATCCAGAATTTCTCATTTGCCTTATCATTTCCTTTACTCATTCAATCTTAATGGCTGTGCAAGCATACATGTAACCAAGGAGCATGAGTAGGGCATTCAACTCCTCAAGCCTGTTCTGCCATTCAATGATACCATGGTAGATCTGATTGTGGCTTCATCACCACTGTATCTATCTGTCCCCCAAATGATTAGCTCACTTGTCAGTTAAAAATCTATCTAACTCAGCCTTGAATATAATCAATGATTCAACCTCCACTGCTTTCTGGGGGAAAGAATTCCGCAGGTAAATGACCCACAGACAGAGGAAAACAAAGTTCTTATCTCAAGCTTAAATGGGCACACCCAATTTTTAAACTGTGCCCAATAGTTCTAGTCTCTCCCACAAGGAAGAAACATCCTCATAGTATTTACTTGCTCAAATCCCATAGGATCTTAGACAGCTCAATAAGAGCACCTCTCATTCGTCTAAACCCAAATGGATATGGATCAAACCTGGTCAATCTTCTTTCACAGGATAACCATTTTAGCGTGGGAATTATTCAAATGAGGCATCTCTGAATGCTTTTAATGCAATTATATCCTTTCTTAGAGAGTCAAAAAATATACACAGTATTCAATGTGGACTTTACTAGTTTCCTCATTTCCTCTCCCTCCACCTTATCCCAGTTCCAATCTTCCAACTCTGCATCACCCTCATGACCTGTCCTACCTGTCCATTTTCCTTCCCACCTATCCACTTCACCCTTCCCTCCAACCTATCACCTTTACCCCCACCTCCATCTACCTATTGCACTCTCAGCTACCTTCCCCA